>NW_028157040.1:0-273870 GCF_964263955.1 Coregonus lavaretus | reverse complement strand
AATTATTAAACTCATAAAATGTTGAGAGGAGCCTTGCCCATTCAGGAACATAGTGGATTTGATATTAATACCCGCTGTACGGCATCCAAATTAGGACAGACTCAGTCTCAGTCTTTGCTCAAACAAGTTTGGAGCTTGCTTGGCGAAGCCGCTAGCCTAGCTGCTAGCTATTAGGCTAACCTGGTCTAGTACAGCCTGAAGCCAAGTGGTTAACCTCTGGACCACATTCTATCTGGCCTGGGCTTCAGATGACTGATTTACAGAGCTCTCCTGTCCATGTCACTGTCCTCGTTATGGAGTGGCCCCTACTAACAAGGCCACATGACTACGCAGGTACGTGGACTCATGAAGAAGCAGAAAGACTTCTTTAAGGAAATGTTACTCCAACAGGAAAATAACTTTTAAAGCTTTATACTAATTATTATGGGGTCCACGAACAATACGGCTGGACTAACTAAAGATGTCCAAGACATTAAAACGAGCCTTCAGTTTCCGCAGAAGGATGTGGATGTATATAGACGGCCACCAGGGGTAAACCATCTACTGACTGGGGTAAACCATCTACTGACTGGGGTAAACCATCTACTGACTGGGGTAAACGATCTACTGACTGGGGTAAACCATCTACTGACTGGGGTAAACCATCTACTGACTGGGGTAAACCATCTACTGACTGGGGTAAACCATCTACTGACTGGGATAAACCATCTACTGACTGGGGTAAACCATCTACTGACTGGGGTAAACCATCTACTGACTGGGGTAAACCATCTACTGACTGGGGTAAACCATCTACTGACTGGGGTAAACCATCTACTAACTGGGGTAAACCATCTACTGACTGGGGTAAACCATCTACTGACTGGGGTAAACCATCTACTGACTGGGGTAAACCATCTACTGACTGGGGTAAACCATCTACTGACTGGGGTAAACCATCTACTGACTGGGGTAAACCATCTACTGACTGGGGTAAACCATCTACTGACTGGGGTAAACCATCTACTGACTGTTCCTCTATCAGCAGTGTCTGTGAGAGCCTCCTGAACATACCTGGGAACACTGATTACCTGGAGGGACAATCGAGGAGAAATAACATTGTAATAGATGCTATATCCAGGAAAGCCAAAGTGAAACGGGATCAATCAGAGGACTTTGCTTTCTGAGAAGCTACAGCTGGATCGTGCTCACAGGTGGTGTCAGACCCAGGCCGATTTAAATTCCTCCGGTTCAAGGACAAGCTTGTGGTCCTTGGAAAAGTCAAAAGCCCTGAAGGGTCCAACATCTTCATCAATGAGGATTTCTCTGAGACATGTCCGCCAAAGAAGAAAGGAACTTCATGCCATCTATGAAGGCTGAGAGAAAGCGGGGGCATGCGGTATGACAAACTGCTTGTTCACCCTCCCAAGCCTTCGAGTCAGTAACACCAGCCCCCACATACACACACACACTGGCTGAGTATCTCTCTCATTCTAACTGCTGATTCATGCTTGGACAATCAAATACTCTAAGCTTAGCCACCCAAAGGCAGGTCTGTTGATTGCTCATTTGAATATATGCCATTTAAGGAAAAATATTCATGAAATATGCTTTCTAGTGCAGTCAAATAACAATGTATTAGCAACATCAGAGACTCATTCAGACTTCATTACAGGATGCTGAGATCTCAATACAGGGATATACACTGAGTGTACAAAACATTAATAACACCTTCCTAATATTGAGTTACACCCACCCTCTTTTGCCCTCAAAACAGCCTCAATTCATCGGGGCATGGACTCTACAAGAAGTCAAAAGCGTTCCCCAGGGATGCTGGCCCATGTTGACTTCAATGATTCCCACTGTTGAGTCAAGTTGGCTGGATGTCCTTTGGGTGGTGGATCATTCTTGATACACACAGGAAACTATTGAGCGTGAAAAACCCAGCAGTGTTGCAGTTATTGTGCCTGGCACCTACTACCATACTCCGTTCAAAAGCACTTAAATATTTTGTCTTGCCCATTCACCCTCTGAATGACACACATACACAATCCATGTCTCAATTGTCTCAATGCTTAAACATCCTTCTTTAACCTGTCTCCTCCCCTTCATCTCCACTGATTGAAGTGGATTTAACAAGTGACATCAATAAGGGATCATAGCATTCAAATGGATTCACCTGGTCAGTCTGTCATGGAGAGAGCAGGTGTCCTTAATGTTTTGTACACTTGGTGTAATTTGTTCAGAAAGCACAGGAATAGATATTAAGGTGGAGTCGCTGTTTATATTCCAGCCAAACAATGCAATGACTTAATGCTGAGTGAAATAGAGGCTGTGTGGTACAGATAGTGAAATAGAGGCTGTCTGTGCTAGGTTTAACATCATCATTATCTGGTTCACTGTCTGTGCTAGGTTTAACATCATCATTATCTGGTTCACTGTCTGTGCTAGGTTTAACATCATCATTATCTGGTTCACTGTCTGTGCTAGGTTTAACATCATCATTATCTGGTTCACTGTCTGTGCTAGGTTTAACATCATCATTATCTGGTTCACTGTCTGTGCTAGGTTTAACATCATCATTATCTGGTTCACTGTCTGTGCTAGGTTTAACATCATCATTATCTGGTTCACTGTCTGTGCTAGGTTTAACATCATCATTATCTGGTTCACTGTCTGTGCTAGGTTTAACATCATCATTATCTGGTTCACTGTCTGTGCTAGGTTTAACATCATCATTATCTGGTTCACTGTCTGTGCTAGGTTTAACATCATCATTATCTGGTTCATTATCTGATACAGCCCGATACAGCCTGATTGGTAATGCGGTCTGCCGAACGCATTACCGGGGGCAAACTACCCGCCCTCCAAGACACATACAGCACCCGATGTCACATGAAGGCCAAAAACATAATCAAGGACATCAACCACCTGAGCCAATGCCTGTTCACCCCGCTATCATCCAGAAGGCGAGGTCAGTACAGGTGCATCAAAGCTGGGACCGAGAGAATGAAAAACAGCTTCTATCTCATGGCCATCAGACTGTTAAATAGCCATCACTAGCACATTAGAGGCTGCTGCCTATTGAAATCACTGGTCACTTTAAGAAATGGAACACTAGTCCCTTTAATAATGTTTACATACCTTGCACTACTCATCTCATATGTACAGTGAGGGAAAAAAGTATTTGATCCCCTGCTGATTTTGTACGTTTGCCCACTGACAAAGAAATGATCAGTCTATAATTTTAATGGTAGGTTTATTTGAACAGTGAGAGACAGAATAATAACAAAAAAATCCAGAAAAATACATGTAAAAAATGTTATAAATTGATTTGCATTTTAATGAGGGAAATAAGTATTTGACCCCTTCTCAATCAGAAAGATGTCTGGCTCCCAGGTGTCTTTTATACGAGTGGCGCAGCGGTCTAAGGCACTGCATCTCAGTGCTTGATGCGTCACTACAGACCCCCTGGTTCGATTCCAGGCTGTATCACAACCGGGCCGTGATTGAGAGTCCCATAGGGCGGCGCACTATTGGCCCAGCGTTGTCCGGGTTTGGCCAGTGTAGGCCGTCATTGTAAATACAATTTTTTTTTTAACTGACTTGTCCAATTAAATAAAGGTAAAATAAAAAATAAAATAAATAAATACAGGTAACGAGCTGATATTAGGAGCACACTCTTAAAGGGAGTGCTCCTAATCTCAGTTTGTTACCTGTATAAAAGACACCTGTCCACAGAAGCAATCAATCAGTCAGATTCCAAACTCTCCACCATGGCCAAGACCAAAGAGCTCTCCAAGGATGTCAGGGACAAGATTGTAGACCTACACAAGGCTGGAATGGGCTACAAGACCATCGCCAAGCAGTTTAGTGAGAAGGTGACAACAGTTGGTGCGATTATTCGCAAATGGAAAAAACACAAAAGAACTGTCAATCTCCCTCAGCCTGGGGCTCCATGCAAGATCCCACCTCGTGGAGTTGCAATGATCATGAGAACGGTGAGGAATCAGCCCAGAACTACACGGGAGGATCTTGTCAATGATCTCAAGGCAGCTGGGACCATAGTCACCAAGAAAACAATTGGTAACAAACTACGCCTTGAAGGACTGAAATCCTGCAGCGCCCGCAAGGTCCCCCTGCTCAAGAAAGCACATATACATGCCCGTCTGAAGTTTGCCAATGAACATCTGAATGATTCAGAGGAGAACTGGGTGAAAGTGTTGTGGTCAGATGAGACCAAAGTGGAGCTCTTTGGCATCAACTCAACTCGCCGTGTTTGGAGGAGGAGGAATGCTGCCTATGACCCCAAGAACACCATCCCCACCGTCAAACATGGAGGTGGAAACATTATGTTTTGTGGGTGTTTTTCTGCTAAGGGGACAGGACAACTTCACCGCATCAAAGGGACGATGGACGGGGCCATGTACTGTCAAATCTTGGGTGAAAACCTCCTTCCCTCAGCCAGGGCATTGAAAATGGGTCGTGGATGGGTATTCCAGCATGACAATGACCCAAAACACACGGCCAAGGCAACAAAGGAGTGGCTCAAGAAGAAGCACATTAAGGTCCTGGAGTGGCCTAGCCAGTCTCCAGACCTTAATCCCATAGAATACCTGTGGAGGGAGCTGAAAGTTCGAGTTGCCAAACGTCAGCCTCGAAACCTTAATGACTTGGAGAAGATCTGCAAAGAGGAGTAGAACAAAATCCCTCCTGAGATGTGTGCAAACCTGGTGGCCAACTACAAGAAACGTCTGACCTCAGTGATTGCCAAAAAGGGTTTTGCCACCAAGTTCTAAGTCATGTTTTGCAGAGGGGTCAAATACTTATTTCCCTCATTAAAAGGCAAATCAATTTATAACATTTTTGACATGCGTTCTTCTGGATTTATTTGTTGTTATTCTGTCTCTCACTGTTCAAATAAACCTACCATTAAAATTAGACTGATCATTTCTTAGTTAGTGGGCAAACGTACAAAATCAGCAGGGGATTTAAAATAATTTTTTCCCTCACAGTATATACTGCATTCTATTCTATAATTTTCTACTGTATCTTAGTCCATGCCGCTCTGTCATTGCTTGTCCATATATGTATATATTCTTAAATCCCATTCCTTACTAGTTTTGTGTGTATTGGGTATATGTTGTGAAATTGTTAGATATTACTGCACTGTCGGAGCTAGAAGCACAAGCATTTCGCTACACCCGCTATAAAATCTTCTAAACACGTGTATGTGACAAATAACATTAAATTTGAATTGATTTGTTATAGAAGGGAGGGTCAGAACAGTAGTCTAATGTTATAGAAGGGAGGGTCAGAACAGTAGTCTAATGTTATGGAAGGGAGGGTCAGAACAGTAGTCTAATGTTATAGAAGGGAGGGTCAGAACAGTAGTCTAATGCTATAGAAGGGAGGGTCAGAACAGTAGTCTAATGTTATAGAAGGGAGGGTCAGAACAGTAGTCTAATGTTATGGAAGGGAGGGTCAGAACAGTAGTCTAATGTTATGGAAGGGAGGGTCAGAACAGTAGTCTAATGTTATAGAAGGGAGGGTCAGAACAGTAGTCTAATGTTATAGAAGGGAGGGTCAGAACAGTAGTCTAATGTTATAGAAGGGAGGGTCAGAACAGTAGTCTAATGTTATAGAAGGGAGGGTCAGAACAGTAGTCTAATGTTATAGAAGGGAGGGTCAGAACAGTAGTCTAATGTTATAGAAGGGAGGGTCAGAACAGTAGTCTAATGTTATAGAAGGGAGGGTCAGAACAGCAGTCTAATGTTATAGAAGGGAGGGTCAGAACAGTAGTCTAATGTTATAGAAGGGAGGGTCAGAACAGTAGTCTAATGTTATAGAAGGGAGGGTCAGCACACTAGTCTAATGTTATAGAAGGGAGGGTCAGAACAGTAGTCTAATGTTATAGAAGGGAGGGTCAGAACAGTAGTCTAATGTTATAGAAGGGAGGGTCACAACAGTAGTCTAATGTTATGGAAGGGAGGGTCAGAACAGTAGTCTAATGTTATAGAAGGGAGGGTCAGAACAGTAGTCTAATGTTGGGAAAGATTTGGTGAAGTGGTAAAAGAGGATGATAGCAGTGCTGGCTGTGATATGTGTGATGATTGAGAGGCACTATACAAATCTGACAGTAACAAGATGGAACTTCAAAATGGCACGTCAAGGGAACTGCAGGCTACTGTTCAGATGGGTTAAATGGAATAGCAGGCATAGTGAAATCTAGACACTGACTGTAGGTCTATAACCTCTCACATAGTCTAATACAATATTAACTCCTGCAGAATTAAGGTTTTCTTACTGTAAAATTATATACCAAATGCACATTTTGTCTCGGAAACAGGTGTGGAGAAATATTATATATTTATGTCAGCATTTTAAGAGATTGAATGCACGATTAGGGACGGTCTGTAGAGGTGCTACCTTCATCAGATTAGGGACGGTCTGTAGAGGTGCTACCTTCATCAGATTAAGGACGGTCTGTAAAGGAGCTACCTTCATCAGATTAGGGACGGTCTGTAAAGGTGCTACCTTCATCAGATTAGGGACGGTCTGTAGAGGTGCTACCTTCATTAGATTAGGGACGGTCTGTAGAGGTGCTACCTTCATCAGATTAGGGACGGTCTGTAGAGGTGCTACCTTCATCAGATTAGGGACGGTCTGTAGAGGTGCTACCTTCATCAGATTAGGGACGGTCTGTAGAGGTGCTACCTTCATCAGATTAGGGACGGTCTTTAGAGGTGCTACCTTCATCAGATTAGGGACGGTCTGTAAAGGTGCTACCTTCATCAGATTAGGGACGGTCTGTAGAGGTGCTACCTTCATCAGATTAGGGACGGTCTGTAGAGGTGCTACCTTCATCAGATTAGGGACGGTCTTTAGAGGTGCTACCTTCATCAGATTAGGGACGGTCTGTAGAGGTGCTACCTTCATCAGATTAGGGACGGTCTGTAAAGGTGCTACCTTCATCAGATTAGGGACGGTCTGTAGAGGTGCTACCTTCATCAGATTAGGACGGTCTGTAGAGGTGCTACCTTCATCAGATTAGGGACGGTCTGTAAAGGTGCTACCTTCATCAGATTAGGACGGTCTGTAAAGGAGCAACCTTCATCAGATTAGGGACGGTCTGTAGAGGTGCTACCTTCATCAGCATCATAAAAGCTGATAGTATTTCAACCACATTAAAATATGCATCCTAACCGAACTGAAATCTTATCGAAAACATATTGGGTCGTTTTAACAGGTTTTCATTTGTTGACTCAAGACATTGACAAACTGGTGCTAGATCAGCGCTCCAACTCTGATCAGCTGGTCCTAGATCAGCACTCCAACTCTGATCAGCTGGTCCTAGATCAGCGCTCCAACTCTGATCAGCTGGTCCTAGATCAGCGCTCCAACTCTGATCAGCTGGTCCTAGATCAGCACTCCAACTCTGATCAGCTGGTCCTAGATCAGCGCTCCAACTCTGATCAGCTGGTCCTAGATCAGCGCTCCAACTCTGATCAGCTGGTCCTAGATCAGCGCTCCAACTCTGATCAGCTGGTCCTAGATCAGCGCTCCAACTCTGATCAGCTGGTCCTAGATCAGCGCTCCAACTCTGATCAGCTGGTCCTAGATCAGCACTCCAACTCTGATCAGCTGGTCCTAGATCAGCGCTCCAACTCTGATCAGCTGGTCCTAGATCAGCGCTCCAACTCTGATCAGCTGGTCCTAGATCAGCGCTCCAACTCTGATCAGCTGGTCCTAGATCAGCGCTCCAACTCTGATCAGCTGGTCCTAGATCAGCGCTCCAACTCTGATCAGCTGGTCCTAGATCAGCGCTCCAACTCTGATCAGCTGGTCCTAGATCAGCGCTCCAACTCTGATCAGCTGGTCCTAGATCAGCGCTCCAACTCTGATCAGCTGGTCCTAGATCAGCGCTCCAACTCTGATCAGCTGGTCCTAGATCAGCGCTCCAACTCTGATCAGCTGGTCCTAGATCAGCGCTCCAACTCTGATCAGCTGGTCCTAGATCAGCGCTCCAACTCTGATCAGCTGGTCCTAGATCAGCACTCCAACTCTGATCAGCTGGTCCTAGATCAGCGCTCCAACTCTGATCAGCTGGTCCTAGATCAGCACTCCAACTCTGATCAGCTGGTCCTAGATCAGCGCTCCAACTCTGATCAGCTGGTCCTAGATCAGCACTCCAACTCTGATCAGCTGGTCCTAGATCAGCACTCCAACTCTGATCAGCTGGTCCTAGATCAGCGCTCCAACTCTGATCAGCTGGTCCTAGATCAGCGCTCCAACTCTGATCAGCTGGTCCTAGATCAGCGCTCCAACTCTGATCAGCTGGTCCTAGATCAGCGCTCCAACTCTGATCAGCTGGTCCTAGATCAGCGCTCCAACTCTGATCAGCTGGTCCTAGATCAGCACTCCAACATCCTCCTCTCTTTCATGTTGCCAAAACAGTCTATGACTCTGTCATACAGTACATGCTTTTAGTTGTTGTTATCCTAGGCTACCTGGCTAAAATGCTTGTCGCTAGCCTAACTTCCTTTCATGGGCAACGATGAGTCAGGCCAGCTAGTTAACATTAGATAACATAACATCTACATCTAGCTACATACTGAACTTCCATCCTCTCAGGCAACGTATGAATTAATGGTTGGATCAGAATCGTTGTTATGATCACTGGCCAGTACGGTGAATTAAGTATTACTAGACAAAAATATAACTGCAACATGCAACTACTTCAAATATTAAATTGAGTTACAGTTCATAAAAGGAAATCAGTTAATTGAAATAAATACCTTAGGCCGTAATCTATGGATTTCACATGACTTGGCAGGGATGCATCCATGGGTGGGCCTGGGAGGGCATAGGCCCACCCCACTGGCCTAGCCAATCAGACTGAGTTTTTCCCCACAAAAGGGCTTTATTACAGACATAAATACTCCTCAGTTTCATCAGCTGTCCGGGTGGCCGGTCTCAGACGATCCCACAGGTGAAGAAGCCGGATGTGGAGGTCCTGGGCTGGCGTGGTTACACGTGGTCTGCGGTTGTGAGGCGGGTTGGACGTACTGCAGAATTCTCTAAAACAACGTTGGAGGCAACTTATGGTAGAGAAATTAACATTAAATTATCTGCCAATAGCTCTGGTGGATATTCCTGCAGTCAGCATTCCAAATGCACGCTCCTTCAAAACTTTAGAAATCTATGACATTGTGTCGTGTGACAAAACTGCACATTTTAGAGTGGCCTTTTTTATTGTCCACAGCACAAGGTGCACCTGTGTAATGATCATGCTGTTTAATCAGCTTCTTGATATGCTACACCTGTCAGGTGGATGGATTATCTTGGCAAAGGAGAAATGCTCACTAACAGGGATGTAAACAAATTTGTGCACAGAATTATGTATGGAATACCTCGGATCTTTTATTTCAGCTCATGAAACATATTTTTGTTCAGTATTATAGCACAAATCCAAATTACAGAGGGTAGTGCATACGGCCCAGATGTACTGGGGCCAAGCTTCCTGCCATCCAGGACCTCTATACCAGGCGGTGTCAGAGGAAGGCACTAAAAATGGTCAAAGACTCCAGTCAACCTAGTCATAGACTGTTCTCTCTGCTACCGCACAGCAAGCGGTACCGGAGCGCCAAGTCTAGGTCCAAAAGGCTTCTCAACAGCTTCTACCCCCAAGCCATAAGACTCCTGAACAGCTAATCATGGCTACCCGGACTATTTGCATTGTCCCCCCCCCCCAACCCCCTCTTTTATGCTGTGTTGATGAATGGGATGCCCGCTGGAGACCCCGAATAAAATGTGTTGATGAATGGGATGCCTGTAGAGTACTAAACTACTGGGCCTCACGTTGGACTCTACCAAAATGATGTTGGCAAGATTAGCAAATGTAGGCATGACATGCCAGCAACAAATGCTGACACTACACATCCAAGTATAACTAGCGTGCTATCGACCCAGCGACCCAGCGTGCTGTCGACCCATAGCTTATTGGACTTTCTGCCGGAATCACTGGACCCTAGCGCCGGATCACCACAACCAGCTAGCTAGCTGCAACTAAATGGCTACCTGTTATTAGTCACCGTTAGCGTCTCCACCATTGTCCGTGGCCTACACTATCCACCAGCCAGCTCTAGCTAGCCTGGACAATTCGTCGGCCAGTCTGCACAGCGTGCTATCGACCCAGCGTGCTATCGACCCATAGCTTATTGGACTTTCTGCCGGAATTCACTGGACCCTAGCGCCGGATCATCACAACCAGCTAGCTAGCTGCAACCTGTTGTTGGCTGATTACCATTGCCATATAGCAAGCACCAGTTAGCCTTGAGCTAGCCTGCTAGCTCCCTGCTAGCTGTGCTGAAGCACCAATTTGAACTGCTCTCGGACTCACATATTGCTGTTCACTGGACCTTATGATCACTCAGCTGCACAGCTGATGCCTGCTGGACTGTTCCTTTACACGGTACTCTGTCCTGTTTATTCTGTTTAGTCTTAGCCCAAACGTTATCGCTATTTCCAGTTGTGTCTTAGCTCTCTCTAATAACACGTGACTGCTTTATGCCTCTCTCCCATGTCAATTATGCCTTGCCTATTGCTGTTTGGGTTAGTTCTTATTATACAATTTCAATGTAGAACCCCTAGTCCCTCTCAAACTGTCTCATATAGTTCCTTTGTTCCTCCCCCCATACACGCCGAGACCGGCTCAATCGATGCCTCCAATGACGCTATCTCTTTCATTGTTACCCAACACTTAGGATTACCTGAACTGTACTCATATCCTTCCATATCGTTTTCTGTACATAATGCCCTGAATCTTTTCTATAACACCCGGAAATCTGCCCCCTTTATTCTATGTACCCAACGCACTAGAAGACCAGTTCTTAAAGCCTTTAGTCGTATCCTTATTCTAGTCCTCCTCTGTTCCTCTGGTGATGTAGAGGCTAACCCAGGCCCTGCAGCCCCCAGTATCACTCCTACTCCCCAGGAGCTATCATTTGTTGACTTCTGTAACCGTAAAAGTCTTGGTTTTCTGCACATAAATATCAGAAGCCTCCTTCCTAAGTTTGAGTTATTCACTGCGTTAGCACACTCCGCCAACCCTGATGTTCTAGCAGTGTCTGAATCCTGGCTTAGGAAGGCCACCAAAAATTCTGAAATTTCCATCCCCAAATATAACATTTTCCGTCTAGATAGAACTGCCAAAGGGGGTGGAGTTGCAATCTACTGTAGAGAGAGCCTGCAGAGCTCCATCATACTATCCAGGTCTGTGCCCAAACAGTTTGAGCTTTTACTTCTGAAAATCCACCTTTCCAGAAATAAATCTCTCACTGTTGCCGCTTGCTACAGACCCCCCTCAGCCCCCAGCTGTGCCCTGGACACCATATGTGAATTGATTGCCCCCCATCTATCCTCAGAGTTCGTACTGCTTGGTGACCTAAATTGGGATATGCTTAATACCCCAGCCATCCTACAATCCAAGCTAGATGCCCTCAACCTCACGCAAATTATCAACGAACCTACCAGGTACAACCCTAAATCCGTAAACTTGGGTACCCTCATAGATATCATCCTGACTAACTTACCCTCTAAATACACCTCCGCTGTCTTCAACCAGTATCTCAGCGATCACTGCCTTATTGCCTGCGTCCGTAACGGGTCCGCGGTCAAACGACCACCCCTCATCACTGTCAAACGCTCCCAAAAACACTTCAGCGAGCAGGCCTTCCTAATTGACCTGGCCCAGGTATCCTGGATGGATATAGATCTCATTCCGTCAGTAGAGGATGCCTGGTTGTTCTTTAAAAGTAATTTCCTCTCAATCTTAAATAGACATGCCCCATTCAAAAAATACAGAACTAAGAACAGATATAGCCCCTGGTTCTCCTCAGACTTGACTGCCCTTGACCAGCACAAAAACATCCTGTGGCGTACTGCATTAGCATCAAATAGCCCCCGTGATATGCAACTTTTCAGGGAAGTTAGGAACCAATATACACAAGCAGTTAGGAAAGCAAAGGCTAACTTTTTCAAACAGAAATTTGCATCCTGTAGCACTAACTCCAAAAAGTTTTGGGACACTGTAAAGTCCATGGAAAATAAGAGTACTTCCTCCCAGCTGCCCACTGCACTGAGGCTAGGAAACACTATCACCACCGATAAATATACAATAATCGAGAATTTCAACAAGCATTTTGCTACGGCTGGCCATGCTTTCCACCTGGCTACCACTACCCCGGCCACCAGCTCTGCACCCTCCGCTGCAACTTGCCCATGCCCCCCCTGCTTCTCCTTCACACAAATCCAGACAGCTGATGTTCTAAAAGAGCTGCAAAATCTGGACCCCTACAAATCATCTGGACTAGACAATCTGGACCCTTTCTTTCTAAAACTAGCCGCCGAAATTGTTGCAACCCCTATTACTAGCCTGTTCAACCTCTCTTTCGTAACGTCTGAGATCCCCAGAGATTGGAAAGCTGCCGCGGTCATCCCCCTCTTCAAAGGGGGTGACACTCTAGACCCAAACTGTTACAGACCCATATCCATCCTGCCCTGCCTTTCAAAAGTTTTTGAAAGCCAAGTCAACAAACAGATCACCAACCATTTCGAATCCCACCGTACCTTCTCCGCTATGCAATCCGGTTTCCGAGCTGGTCATGGGTGCAGTTCAGCCACGCTCAAGGTCCTAAATGATATTATAACCGCGATCGATAATAGACAGTACTGTGCAGCCGTTTTCATTGACCTGGCCAAGGCTTTCGACTCTGTCAACCACCGCATTCTTATTGGCAGACTAAATAGCCTTGGTTTCTCAAATGACTGCCTCGCCTGGTTCACCAACTACTTCTCAGATAGAGTTCAATGTGTCAAATCGGAGGGCCTGTTGTCTGGACCTATGGCAGTCTCTATGGGGGTGCCACAGGGTTCAATTCTTGGGCCAACTCTTTTCTCTGTGTATATCAATGACGTCACTCTTGCTGCTGGTGACTCTCAGATCCACCTCTACGCAGACGACACCATTTTGTATACATCTGGCCCTTCATTGGACACTGTGTTAACAAACCTCCAAACGAGCTTCAATTCCATACAACACTCCTTCAGTAGCCTCCAACTGCTCTTAAACACTAGTAAAACAAAATGCATGCTCTTCAACCGAACGCTGCTTGCACCCGCCCACCCGACTAGAATCACTACTCTAGACGGGTCTGACCTAGAGTACGTGGACAACTACAAATATCTAGGTGTCTGGTTAGACTGTAAACTCTCCTTCCAGACTCACATTAAGAATCTCCAATCCAAAGTTAAATCTAGAATCGGTTTCCTATTTCGCAACAAAGCCTCCTTCACTCATGCTGCCAAACATGCCCTCGTAAAACTGACTATCCTACCGATCCTCGACTTCGGCGATGTCATTTACAAAATAGCCTCCAACACTCTACTCAGCAAATTGGATGTTGTCTATCACAGTGCCATCCGTTTTGTCTCCAAAGCCCCATATAATACCCACCACTGTGACCTGTACGCTCTTGTTGGCTGGTCCTCACTACATATTCGTCGCCAAACCCACTGGCTCCAGGCCATCTATAAATCACTGCTAGGCAAATCCCCGCCTTATCTTAGCTCATTGGTCACCATAGCAACACCCACCCGTAGTCTGCGCTCCAGCGGGTATATCTCACTGGTCATCCCCAAAGCCAACACCTCCTTTGGCCGCAATTCCTTCCAGTTCTCTGCTGCCAATGACTGGAACAAATTGCAAAAATCTCTGAAGCTGGAGACACTTATCTCCCTCACTAACTTTAAGCATCAGTTGTCAGAGCACCTTACCGATCACTGCACCTGTACACAGCCCATCTGAAATTAGCCCGCCCAACTACCTCATCCCTATATTGTTATTTATTTTGCTCATCTGTACCCCAGTATCTCTATTTGCACATCATCTCTTGCACATCATTCCAGTATTAATACTAAATTGTAATTATTTTGCACTATAGCCTATTTTATTGCCTTACCTCCATAACTTGCTAAATTTGCACACTGTATATTAATTGTATTTCTGTTGTATATATTTTTTTTGATTTTTGTTTTGTTTTACCCCATATGTAACTCTGTGTTGTTGTTTTTATCGCACTGCTTTGCTTTATGTTGGCCAGGTCGCAGTTGTAAATGAGAACTTGTTCTCAACTGGTTTACCTGGTTAAATAAAGGTGAAATAAAATAAAAAATAAAAAAAATAACTGACCAAATTATGAAAGACAAGAATTGTAATTTTGCAGTTATTTTCAGAATGGGTGGCAAGGAATAAGTTAGTCCTTAATATTTCAAAAACTAAAAGCATTGCAATTGGGGAAAATCGTTCACTAAACCCTAAACCTCAACTAAATCTTATATTGAATAATTTGGAAATTGAGCCAGTTGAGGAGACTAAACTGCTTGGAGTAACCCTGGATTGTAAACTGTCATGGTCAAAACATATTGATACAACAGTAGCTAGGATGGGGAGAAGTCTGTCTATAATAAAGCGCTGCTCTGCTTTCGTAACAGCACTATCAACAAGGCAGGTCCTACAGGCCCTAGTTTTGTTTCACCTGGACTACTGTTAAGTCGTGTGGTCAGGTGCCACAAAGAGCGACTTACGAAAATTAAAATTGGCTCAGAACAGGGCGAGCAAACATTATAATATGCATGTAAATCTCTCCTGGCTCAAAGTGGAGGAGAGATTGACTTCTTCACTACTTGTGTTTGTGAGAGGTGTTGACATGTTGAATGCACCGAGCTGTCTGTTTGAACTACTGGCACACAGCTCAGACACCCATGCATACCCCACAAGACATGCCACCAGAGGTCTCTTCACAGTCCCCAAGTCCAGAACAGACTATAGGAGGCGCACAGTACTACATAGAGCCATGACTTCATGGAACTCTATTCCACATCAGGTAACTCATGCCAGCAGTAAAATTAGATTAAAAAAAACAGATAAAAATACACCTTATGGAACAGCGGCGACTGTGAAGCAACACAAATATAGACACATGCATACAAACACACGATAACATACGCACTGTACACACACGTACACATGGATTTTGTGTTATAGATATGTGGTAGTAGAGTAGAGGCCTGAGGGTACACACTTAATATGTTGTGAAATCTGTTATGAATGTATTGTAATATTGTCACGATCGTCGGATATAGAGGACCAAGGCGCAGCGTGGAAGGTGAACATACTTATTTATTAAATGATACACGAACAAAACAACAAATCGATACATGACGTCCACAGGTGCAAAACACGGAACAAGATCCCACAAACACTGTGGGAAAACCACCTGACTAAATATGGTTCCCAATCAGAGACAACCAGCAACAGCTGATACTCGTTGCCTCTGATTGAGAACCACTCTGGCCAACATAGATATACAAAACTAGACTAGACACAACGAGCACAAAACATAAACTCTACACACCCTGGCTCAACTTAAAAGAGTCCCTAGAGCCAGGGCGTGACAAATATTTTTACAATTGTATAACTGCCTTAATTTTGCCAGACCCCAGGAAGAGTAGCTGCTGCCTTGGCACATCAATGTGGTCATGGATGTGGCCGGAAGGCGTGCGTTGTTATGAACAATGACAAGAAGCTGCCATGTGGGGAATCGTAGGTGGCTTCTTTCAGCTCGTTGTATCTTGTTCTTGATACCATGTCTTGTTTCGAGGTCTTTTGACTAATGTCATGTCTATGCTAATATGCTAGCTATACAACAACTGTAATGATGTATATTGAGAGACAACAAGTGCTCATTGTGTAAATGTATTTATGTTTTCAATAAACATTGGAGACATAATACAGTTGACATGTTGTGAACAATCTAAGCCAACCCCGTCTGTTTTACCCCATAGTGGCGCACGTGTCGCTTTTGTTGCTAAACAACCAACCCGTTTATTTTGTTGCTAAACAACCAACCCATCTCTTTTGTTGCTAAACAACCAACCCGTTCTCTTTTGTTGCTAAACAACCAACCCGTTCTCTTTTGTTGCTAAACAACCAACCCATCTCTTTTGTTGCTAAACAACCAACCCGTCTCTTTTTTGCTAAACAACCAACCCGTTCTCTTTTGTTGCTAAACAACCAACCCGTCTCTTTTGTTGCTAAACAACCAACCCGTCTATTTTGTTGCTAAACAACCAACCCGTCTCTTTTGTTGCTAAACAACCAACCCGTCTCTTTTGTTGCTAAACAACCAACCCATCTCTTTTTTTGCTAAACAACTAACCCGTCTCTTTTGTTGCTAAACAACCAACCCGTCTCTTTTGTTGCTAAACAACCAACCCGTCTATACCAATCGCTTTGTGTGTTTCTACTTAAGGACTCAAGGACTGCACCCTATTCCCTTTCTAGAGCCTACTAGCTCTGGTCTAAAGCACTATATAGGAAATAGGTTGCCATTTGGGATGCAACCAAAGACAGGTTGTGATTGAGATGTCGTCCTTGTCCCTCAGATCAGCTATTGATTTACATGATAACAAAGTAAAAAAGCTTTATCAGGGTAAACAAGTGTGAAATAGCAATTTTCACATCCCTCTCTCTCTCAATGTGCCTTGGGGGATGTATTGGGATCTATTGGGATGTATTGGGATGTAACAGGATGTATCGGGATGTATCCAGGCTCTGTCGTAGCCGGCCGCGACCGGGAGACCCATGGGGCGGCGCACAATTGGCCCAGCGTCGTCTAGGTTAGGGGAGGGAATGGCCGGCAGGGGATGTAGCTCAGTTTGTAAAGCATGGCGTTTGCAACGCCAGGTTTGTGGGTTCGATTCCAGGGGGGTATAAAAAATAATAAAAACTATTGAGATGTATCGGGATGTATCGGGATGTATCGAGATGTATCGGGATGTATCGAGATGTATCGAGATGTATCGAGATGTATTGATATGTATCGGGATGTATTGGAATAAGAGCACTTCACTATATGAATAAGAGAACTTCCTCCAAGCTGCCCACTGCACTGAGGCTAGGAAACACTATAACCACCGATAAATCTACAACAATCGAGAATTTCAACAAGCATTTTGTTACGGCTGGCCATGCTATCACCTGGCTACCATCACCCCGGCCACCAACTCTGCACCCTCCGCTGCAACTTGCCCCCCCCCCCCCCGCTTCTCCTTCGCACAAATTCAGACAGTTGATGTTCTGAAAGAGCTGCAAAATCTGGACCCCTACAAATCAGCTGGGCTAGACAATCTGGACCCTTTCTTTCTAAAATTAGCCGCCAAAATTGTAGCAACCCCTGTTACTAGCCTGTTCAACCTTTCTTTCGTATCAGCTGAGATCCCCAGAGATTGGAAAGCTGCCGCGGTCATCCAACTCTTCAAACGGGGTGACACTCTAGATCCAAACTGTTACAGACCTATATCCATCCTGCCCTGCCTTTCGAAAGTATTTGAAAGCCAAGTTAACAAACAGATCACCGACCATTTCGAATCCCACCGTACCTTCTCCGCTATGCAATCCGGTTTCCGAGCTGGTCATGGGTGCACTTCAGCCACGCTCAAGGTCCTAAACGATATTATAATCGCGATCGATAATAGACAGTACTGTGCAGCCGTCTTCATCGACCTGGCCAAGGCTTTCAACTCTGTCAACCACCGCATTCTTATTGGCAGACTAAATAGCCTTTGTTTCTCAAATGACTGCCTCGCCTGGTTCACCAACTACTTCTCAGATAGAGTTCAATGTGTCAAATCGGAGGGCCTGTTGTCTGGACCTATGGCAGTCTCTATGGGGGTGCCACAGGGTTCAATTATTGGGCCCACTCTTTTCTCTGTGTATATCAATGATGTCGCTCTTGCTGCTGGTGACTCTCAGATCCACCACTACGCAGACGATACCATTTTGTATACATCTGGCCCTTCATTGGACACTGTGTTAACAAACCTCCAAACGAGCTTCAATGCCATACAACACTCCTTCAGTAGCCTCCAACTGCTCTTAAACACTAGTAAAACTAAATGCATGCTCTTCAATCGAACGCTGCTGGCACCCGCCCACCCGACTAGAATCACTACTCTCGACGGGTCTGACCTAGAGTATGTGGACAACTACAAATACCTAGGTGTCTGGTTAGACTGTAAACTCTCCTTCCAGACTCACATTAAGAATCTCCAATCCAAAGTTAAATCTAGAATCGGCTTCCTATTTCGCAACAAAGCCTCCTTCACTCATGCTGCCAAACACGCCCTCGTAAAACTGACTATCCTACCGATCCTTGACTTCGGCGATGTCATTTACAAAATAGCCTCCAACACTCTACTCAGCAAATTGGATGTAGTCTATCACAGTGCCATCAGTTTTGTCTCCAAAGCCCCATACACTACCCACCACTGTGACCTGTACGCTCTTGTTGGCTGGTCCTCACTACATGTTCGGCGTCAAACCCACTGGCTCCAGGCCATCTATAAATCACTGCTAGGCGAATCCCTGCCTTATCTTAGCTCATTGGTCACCATAGCAGCACCCACCCATAGTCTGCGCTCCAGCACGTATATCTCACTGGTCATTCCCAAAGCCAACACCTCCTTTGGCCGCCATTCCTTCCAGTTCTCTGCTGCCAATGACTGGAACGAATTGCAAAAATCTCTGAAGCTGGAGACTCTTATCTTCCTCACTAACTTTAAGCATCAGTTGTCAGAGCACCTTACCGATCACTGCACCTGTACACAGCCCATCTGAAATTAGCCCACCCAACTACCTCATCCCTATATTGTTATTTATTTTGCTCTTTTGCACCCCAGTATCTCTATTTGCACATAATCTCTTGCACATCTAGCATTCCAGTGTTAATACTAATTGTAATTATTTTGCACTATAGCCTATTTATTGCCTTACCTCCATAAGTTGCTACATTTGCACACACTGTATATATATTTTCTGTTGTATTTTTTTTTACTTTATGTTTTTTTACCCCATATGTAACTCTGTGTTGTTGTTTTTATCGCACTGCTTTGCTTTATCTTGGCCAGGTCTCAGTTGTAAATGAGAACTTGTTCTCAACTGGCTTACCTGGTTAAATAAAGGTGAAATAAATAAAATAAAATTGCAATGTATCTCTCTACCTGTCTTGTTTTTGTGCCCATTTTCCCTTGTTATTATTGACTGATAATAATAATTGCATAAATATCACTTCATTTGTTTTTATTGTGGCGTCTTGAGCGCTGAAAAATGCATTTGACTCAGTGTGGAAGAAGCTCCAGCAAGGAGCGAGGCAGGATCCAAGGCAGCAGCGAACTAAGAGTGTTGGTTTGTCTCCAATGAGTGATATTCATGAGGACAGGGATACTTACTGTGAGTTGTATCTGGAACAACCTACCTCTCATCACCATGATGTTACTCCCCCTCTCCTCTCAAAAACGTAGAAATGTCCTTGTTTTCTGTAGCTCAATTGGTAGAGCACGGCGCTTGTAACGCCAGGGTTGTGGGTTCGATCCCCAGGACCACCCTTATGTAAAAATGTATGCACGCATGACTGTAAGTTGCTTTGGATAAAAGCGTCTGCTAAATCGATTTTTTTGTCCATTAAAATAACATCAAATTGATCAGAAATACAGTGTAGACATTGTTAGTGTTGTTAAATGTTATTGTAGCTGGAAATGGAATGGAATACCTACATAGGCGTACAGAGGCCCATTATCAGCAAACATCAGTCCTGTGTTCCAATGGCACGTTGTGTTTGCTAATCCAAGTTTATAATTTTAAAAGGCTAATTGATCATTAGAAAACCCTTTTGCAATTATGTTAGCACAGCTGAAAACTGTTGTGCTGATTGAAGAACAAATAAAACTGACCTTCTTGAGACTAGTAGAGTATCTGGAGCATCAGCAATTGTGGGTTTGATAACAGGCTCAAAATGGCCACAAACAAATAACTTTCTTCTGAAACTCATCAGTCTATTTCTGTTCTGAGAAATGAAGGCTATTCCAATGCGAGAAACTGCCACGAAACTGAAGATCTCGTACAACGCTGTGTACTACTCCCTTCACAGAACAGCGCAAACTGGCTCTAACCAGAATAGAAAGAGGAGTGGGAGGCCCCGGTGCACAACTGAGCAAGAGGACAAAATCATTAGAGTGTCTAGTTAGAGAAACAGACGCCTCACAGGTCCTCAACTGGCAGCTTCATTAAATACACTGCTCAAAAAAATAAAGGGAACACTTAAACAACACAATGTAACTCCAAGTCAATCACACTTCTGTGAAATCAAACTGTCCACTTAGGAAGCAACATTGATTGACAATAAATTTCACATGCTGTTGTGCAAATGGAATAGACAACAGGTGGAAATTATAGGCAATTAGCAAGACACCCCAATAAAGGACTGGTTTTGCAGGTGGTGACCACAGACCACTTCTCAGTTCCTATGCTTCCTGGCTCATGTTTTGGTCACTTTTGAATGCTGGCGGTGCTTTCACTCTAGTGGTAGCATGAGACGGAGTCTACAACCCACACAAGTGGCTCAGGTAGTGCAGCTCATCCAGGATGGCACATCAATGCGAGCTGTGGCAATAAGGTTTGCTGTGTCTGTCAGCGTAGTGTCCAGAGCATGGAGGCGCTACCAGGAGACAGGCCAGTACATCAGGAGACGTGGAGGAGGCCGTAGGAGGGCAACAACCCAGCAGCAGGACTGCTACCTCCGCCTTTGTGCAAGGAGGAGCAGAAGGAGCACTGCCAGAGCCCTGCAAAATGACCTCCAGCAGGCCACAAATATGCATGTGTCTGCTCAAACGGTCAGAAACAGACTCCATGAGGGTGGTATGAGGGCCCGACGTCCACAGGTGGGGGTTGTGCTTACAGCCCAACACCGTGCAGGACGTTTGGCATTTGCCAGAGAACACCAAGATTGGCAAATTCACCACTGGCGCCCTGTGCTCTTCACAGATGAAAGCAGGTTCACACTGAGCACATGTGACAGACGTGACAGAGTCTGGAGACGCCGTGGAGAACGTTCTGCTGCCTGCAACATCCACCAGCATGACCGGTTTGGCGGTGGGTCAGTCATGGTGTGGGGTGGCATTTCTTTGGGGGGCCGCACAGCCCTCCATGTGCTCGCCAAAGGTAGCCTGCCATTAGGTACCGAGATGAGATCCTCAGACCCCTTGTGAGACCATATACTGGTGCGGTTGGCCCTGGGTTCCTCCTAATGCAAGACAATGCTAGACCTCATGTGGCTGGAGTGTGTCAGCAGTTCCTGCAAGAGGAAGGCATTGATGCTATGGACTGGCCCGCCCGTTCCTCAGACCTGAATCCAATTGAGCACATCTGGGACATCATGTCTCGCTCCATCCACCAACGCCACGTTGCACCACAGACTGTCCAGGAGTTGGCGGATGCTTTAGTCCAGGTCTGGGAGGAGATCCCTCAGGAGACCATCCACCACCTCATCAGGAGCATGCCCAGGCGTTGTAGGGAGGTCATACAGGCACGTGGAGGCCACACACACTACTGAGCCTCATTTTGACTTGTTTTAAGGACATTACATCAAAGTTGGATCAGCCTGTAGTGTGGTTTTCTACTTTAATTTTGAGGGTGACTCCAAATCCAGACCTCCATGGTTTGATAAATTTGATTTCCATTGATAATTTTTGTGTGATTTTGTTGTCAGCACATTCAACTATGTAAAGAAAAAAGTATTTAATAAGATTATTTCATTCATTCAGATCTAGGATGTGTTATTTTAGGGTTCCCTTAATTTTTTCGAGCAGTGTAGTACCCGCAAAACACCAGTCTCAACGTCAACAGTGAAGAGGCGACTCTGGGATGCTGACCTTCTAGGCAGAGTTGGAAAGAAAAAGCCATATCTCAGACTGCCCATCTTAATCTTTTCTTTTTATTGGCCAGTCTGAGATATGGCTTTTTCTTTGCAAATCTGCCTAGATGGTCAGCATCCCAGCCTCTTCACTTTTGACGTTGAGACTGGTGTTTTGCGGGTACTATTCAAAGTTAACTCATTCTCAGTAAAATGTTAAATAAAGTTTCAGAAGTAGTTCAATCATTAATTCACACATTATTTATTTCCACTCCTAAATGATTATTTCCCTCCCAGATGATGAACAACATGCAGGATACTGCAGCAACACACTGATTTTACATTGACTGCATCCCAAATTGCACCCTACATCCTATTCAGTGCACTACTTTAGACCATGGTCCACAGGGAATAGGGTGCCATTAGGGAGATATCCATAGTGACAGCCAGTAAGTAAGTGGTGCCCCCAGTCATGTCACAGTGACTTACAGTCAGACAGAAATAGGGACTGGAGGAGAGGAGAGGAGGAAGGTGGAGGAGAGGAGAGGAGAGGAGAGGAGAGGAGAGGAGAGGAGAGGAGAGGAGAGGAGAGGAGAGGAGAGGAGAGGAGAGGAGAGGAGAGGAGAGGAGAGGAGAGGAGAGGAGAGGAGAGGAGAGGAGAGGAGAGGAGAGGAGAGGAGAGGAGAGGAGAGGAGAGGAGAGGAGAGGAGAGGAGAGGAGAGGAGAGGAGAGGAGAGGAGAGGAGAGGAGAGGAGAGGAGAGGAGAGGAGAGGAGAGGAGAGGAGAGGAGAGGAGAGGAGAGGAGAGGAGAGGAGAGGAGGAGGGAGGGAGGAGGACATGTCATCCTGACTTTAGGTCAAAGTAACCGGGGGATGGGAGAGGATGGAATGAGCAACCTACTGGTTCACTAACACCTACCCATTTTGTTAGCATGATATATTATACTGTACATAGAACCTGCGTGTGTGTCCGTTTGTGTGTGTGTGCGAATATGTGTGTGTGTGTGTGTGTGTGTGAGGGAGTAAGCACTAATGAGCCTAACTACTATACTGAACAAAAATATAATCATAACATGTTGGTCCCATGTTCCATGTTTCATGAGCTGAAATAAAAGATCCCAGAAATGTTCCATACACACAAAAAGCTCATTTCTCTCAAATGTTGTTCACAAATTTGTTTACATCCCCATTAGTGAGAAGCTGATTAAACAGCACAATCATTACACAGGTGCACCTTGTGCTGGGGACAATAAAAGGCCACGCTAAAATGTGCAGTTTTGTCACACAACACAATGCCACAGAGGTCTCAAGTTATGAGGGAGTGTGGAATTGGCATGCTGTCTGCAGGAATGTCAAACAGAGCTGTTGACCGAGAATTTAATGTTAATTTCTCTACCATAAGCCGCCTCCAACGTCGTTTTAGAGAATTTGGCAGTACATCTAACCCGCCTCACAACCGCAGACCACGTGTAACTACGCCAGCTCAGGACCTCCACATCCGGCTTCTTCACCTGCGGGATCGTCTGACACCAGCCACCCGGACAGCTGATGAAACTGTGGGTGTGCACAACCAAAGAATTTCTGCACAAACTGCCAGAAACCGTCTCAGGGAAGCTCATCTATGTGCTCGTCATCCTCAGTTCAGCATCGTAACTGACTTCAGTTCAGCGTCATAACTGACATCAGTGGGCAAATGCTCACCTACGATGGCCACTGGCACGCTGGAGAAGTGTGCTCTTCACAGATGAATCCCGGTTTAAATTGGACCGGCAGATGGTAAGGCGTCGTGTTTGCTGATGTCAATGTTGTGAATGGAGTGTGAACAGAGTGCCCCATGGTTGTGGTGGGTTTATGGTATGGGCAGGCATAAGCTACGCACAAAGAACACAATTGCATTTTCTCGATGGCAATTTGAATGCACAGAGATACCATGATGAGATCCTGAGGCCCATTGTCCAGCCATTCGTCCGCTGCCATCACCTCAGCATGATAATGCACGGCCCCATGTCGCAAGGATTTGTATACAATTCCTGGAAGCTGAAAAGGTCAAATTTCTTCCATGGCCTGCATAATTACCAGATATGTCACCTATTGAGCATGTTTGGGATGCTCTGGATCTACGTGTACAAAGGCGTGTTCCAGTTCGCGCCAATATCCAGCAACTTCGCACAGCCATTGAAGAGGAATGGGACAACATTCCACAATCAACAGCCTGATCAACTCTATGCGAAGGAGATGTGTCAGGCTGCATGAGGCAAATGGTGGTCACACCAGATACTGACTGGTTTTCTGATCCACGCCCCTGCTTTTTTTTAAAGGTATCTGTGACCAACAGGAGCATTCCCAGTCATATGACATCCATAGATTAGGGCCTAATGAATTTTATTCAATTGACTGATTTCCTCATATGGACTGTAGCTCTGTAAAATCTTTGAAATTGTTACATGTTGCGTTTATATTTTTGTTCAATGTAGTTACCATAACCCGGATTACAGAGAACCTTAATGTTAGCAGATAGCATGGTGCAATATACTGAGCAGAGAACCTTAATGTTAGCAGTTAGCATGGTGCAATATACTGAGCAGAGAACCTTAATGTTAGCAGATAGCATGGTGCAATATTCAGCACAGAGAACCTTAATGTTAGCAGATAGCATTGTGGAATATACTGAGCAGAGAACCTTAATGTTAGCAGTTAGCATGGTACAATATACTGAGCAGAGAACCTTAATGTTAGCAGTTAGCATAGTGCAATATACAGCACAGAGAACATTAATGTTAGCAGTTAGCATGGCAGCTCACTCTCACACCAATTATACCCTTGAAAAATTATAAAGTTGTGCTAAATTAAGAACGATAAATACTTATTTAGATGAGTAATATGCTTAACATTCTTGTGCTGGCTTTCAAAATGATTTACTTTCTTTGGACAAGAGCGGAAGGCTCTCGCTGCTTTGAGATAGAGTGGGAGATCTGAAAGCCTTTAATTGATGGTCCAAATTACTATAGGCCATTAATACAGGCACAGTACTATGAGTGTAAACTATAGTGAAATAGGAAAAAGTTCCCTGTAGAATGGATGTTGGAGGAGAATCCATGTCCTGGTATAGACAACTGACTGAGTCAGACCACGCGAAGAAACAAATCCCCCTGAGTCCCTCCCTCCCTCCCTATATCTCCACCTCCCTCCCTCCCTATATCTCCACCTCCCTCCCTCCCTATATCTCCACCTCCCTCCCTCCCTATATCTCCACCTCCCTCCCTATATCTCCACCTCCCTCCCTCCATATATCTCCACCTCCCTCCCTCCCTATATCTCCACCTCCCTCCCTATATCTCCACCTCCCTCCCTCCATATATCTCCACCTCCCTCCCTCCCTATATCTCTACCTCCCTCCCTCCCTCCCTATATCTCCACCTCCCTCCCTCTCTATATCTCCACCTCCCTCCCTCCCTATATCTCCACCTCCCTCCCTCCCTATATCTCCACCTCCCTCCCTCCCTATATCTCTACCTCCCTCCCTCCCTCCCTATATCACCACCTCCCTCCCTCCCTCCCTATATCACCACCTCCCTCCCCCCCTCCCTATATCTCCACCTCCCTCCCTCCCTCCCTATATCTCCACCTCCCTCCCTCCCTATATCTCCACCTCCCTCCCTCTCTATATCTCCACCTCCCTCCCTCCCTATATCTCCACGTCCCTCCCTCCCTATATCTCCACCTCCCTCCCTCCCTATATCTCCACCTCCCTCCCTCCCTATATCTCTACCTCCCTCCCTCCCTCCCTCCCTCCCTATATCTCCACCTCCCTCCCTCCCTATATCTCCACCTCCCTACCTCCCTCCCTATATCTCCACCTCCGTCCCTCCCTATATCTCCACCTCCCTCCCTCCCTATATCTCCACCTCCCTCCCTATATCTCCACATCCCTCCCTATATCTCCACCTCCCTCCCTCCCTCCCTCCCTATATCTCCACCTCCCTCCCTCCCTATATCTCCACCTCCCTCCCTCCATCCCTATATCTCCACCTCCCTCCCTCCCTATATCTACACCTCCCTCCCTATATCTCCACCTCCCTACCTCCCTATATCCCTCCCTCCCTCCCTCCCTCCCTCCCTCCCTCCCTCCCTCCCTCCCTCCCTATATCTCTACCTCCCTCCCTCTCTATAACTCTACCTCCCTCCCTATATCTCTACTTCCATCCCTCCCTCCCTATATCTCCACCTCCCTCCCTCCCTCCCTCCCTCCCTATATCTCCACCTCCCTCCCTCGCTAAATCTCTACCTCCCTCCCTCCCTCCCTATATCTCCACCTCCCTCCCTCCCTCCCTATATCTCTACTTCCCTCCCTCCCTCCCTATATCTCCACCTCCCTCCCTCCCTCCCTCCCTATATCTCCACCTCCCTCACTCGCTATATCTCCACCTCCCTCCCTCCCTATATCTCCACCTCCCTCCCTCCCTATATCTCTACCTCCCTCCCTCCCTATATCTCTACCTCCCTCCCTCCCTATATCTCTCCCTCCCTCCCTATATCTCCACCTCCCTCCCTCCCTATATCTCTACCTCCCTCCCTCCCTATATCTCCACCTCCCTCCCTATATCTCCACATCCCTCTCTCCCTATATCTCCACCTCCCTCCCTCCCTCCCTATATCTCCACCTCCCTCCCTCCCTATATCTCCACCTCCCACCCTCCATCCCTATATCTCCACCTCCCTCCCTCCCTATATCTCCACCTCCCTCCCTATATCTCCACCTCCCTACCTCCCTATATCTCTACCTCCCTCCCTCCCTCCCTCCTTATATCTCTACCTCCCTCCCTCTCTATAACTCTACCTCCCTCCCTCCCTATATCTCTACTTCCCTCCCTCCCTCCCTATATCTCCACCTCCCTCCCTCCCTCCCTCCCTATATCTCCACCTCCCTCCCTATATCTCCACCTCCCTACCTCCCTATATCTCTACCTCCCTCCCTCCCTCCCTATATCTCTACCTCCCTCCCTCCCTCTCTATAACTCTACCTCCCTCCCTCCCTATATCTCTACTTCCCTCCCTCCCTATATCTCCACCTCCCTCCCTCCCTATATCTCCACCTCCCTCCCTCCCTATATCTCCACCTCCCTCCCTCCCTCCCTCCCTATATCTCCACCACCTTCCGGAGACATTTGAAACCCCACCTCTTTAAGGAATACCTGGGATAGGATAAAGTAATCCTTCTAACCCCCCCCCCCCAAATTGTAAAGTGGTTATCCCACTGGCTATAGGGTAAACGCACCAATTTGTGAGTCGCTCTGGCTAAGAGCGTCTGCTAAATGACGTTAATGTGCCCTTGAGCAAGGCACTTAACCCTAATTGCTCCTGTAAGTCGCTCTGGATAAGAGCGTCTGCTAAATGTCTAAAATGTAAATGTAAAATGTAAAATGTAAATCTCTACCTCCCTCCCTCTCTATAACTCTACCTCCCTCCCTCCCTATATCTCTACCTCCCTCCCTCCCTCCCTATATCTCCACCTCCCTCCCTCCCTCCCTATATCTCTACCTACCTCCCTCCCTCCCTATATCTCTACTTCCCTCCCTCCCTCCATATATCTCCACCTCCCTCCCTCCCTCCCTCCCTCCCTATATCTCCACCTCCCTCCCTCGCTATATCTCCACCTCCCTCCCTCTCTATATCTCCACCTCCCTCCCTCCCTATATCTCTACCTCCCTCCCTCCCTATATCTCTACCTCCCTCCCTCCCTATATCTCTCCCTCCCTCCCTCCCTCCCTCCCTCCCTCCCTCCCTCCCTCCCTCCCTCCCTCCCTCCCTCCCTCCCTCCCTCCCTCCCTCCCTATATCTCTACCTCCCTCCCTCCCTCCCTATATCTCCAACTCCCTCCCTATATCTCCACCTCCCTCCCTATATCTCCACCTCCCTCCCTATATCTCCACCTCCCTCCATCCCTATATCTCCACCTCCCTACCTCTCTATATCTCTACCTCCCTCCCTCCCTCCCTCCCTATATCTCTACCACCCTCCCTCTCTATAACTCTACCTCCCTCCCTCCCTATATCTCTACTTCCTTCCCTCCCTATATCTCCACCTCCCTCCCTCCCTCCCTCCCTATATCTCCACCTCCCTCCCTCGCTATATCTCTTCCTCCCTCCCTCCCTCCCTCCCTATATCTCTACCTCCCTCCCTCCCTATATCTCTACCTCCCTCCCTCCCTATATCTATACCTCCCTCCCTCCCTATATCTCTACCTCCCTCCCTCCCTATATCTCTACCTCCCTCCCTCCCTCCCTATATCTCTACCTCCCTCCCTCCCTATATCTCTACCTCCCTTCTCCCTATATCTCCACCTCCCTCCCTCCCTATATCTCCACCTCCCTATCCCTCCCTACTTCCCTACCCCCCTGTACTTCCCTACCCTATCCCCCTCTACCTCCCTACCCCCTCTACTTCCCTACCCCCCTCTACTTCCCTATCCCCCTCTACCACGCTACCCCCCCTACTTCCTTATCCTCCTCTACTTCCCTACCTCCCTATACTTCCATACCCCCCTCTACTTCCCTACCCCCCTCTACCACCCTACCCCCCTCTACCACCCTACCCCCCTCTACCCCCCTACCCCCCTCTACTTCCCTACCCCCCTCTACCACCCTACCCCCCTCTACCACCCTACCCCCCTCTACCACCCTACCCCCCTCTACCACCCTACTCCCCTCTACTTCCCTACCCCCCTCTACTTCCATACCCTCCTCTTCTTCCCTACCCCCCTCTACTCCCTACCCCCCTTTACCAACCTACCCCCCTCTACTTCCCTACCCCCTCTACCACCCTACCCCCTCTACTTCCCTACCCCCCTCTTCTTCCCTATCCCCCTCTACTTCCCTATCCCCCTCTACCACCCTACCCCCCTCTACTTCCCTACCCCCTCTACCACCCTACCCCCTCTACTCCCCTACCCCCTCTACTTCCCTACCCCCCTCTACTTCCCTATCCTCCTCTACTTTCCTATCCCCCTCTACCACCCTACCCCCCTCTACTTCCATACCCCCTCTACTTCCATACCCCCCTCTACTTCCATACCCCCCTCTACTTCCATACCCCCCTCTACCTCCCTACCCCCCTCTACTTCCCTACCCCCCTCTACTTCCCTACCCCCCTCTACTTCCCTATCCCCCTCTACTTCCCTACCC
This sequence comes from Coregonus lavaretus, assembly GCF_964263955.1. Lineage (NCBI taxonomy): Eukaryota > Metazoa > Chordata > Actinopteri > Salmoniformes > Salmonidae > Coregonus > Coregonus lavaretus. The sequence goes on along the minus strand of NW_028157040.1, from coordinate 244,902 downwards.
CCCTCTACTTCCCTACCCCCCTCTACTTCCCTACCCCCCTCTACCACCCTACCCCCTCTACTTCCCTACCCCCCTCTACTTCCATATCCTCCTCTACTTCCCTACCCTCTTCTACTCCCCTATCCCCCTCTACTTCCCTACCTCCCTCTACTTCCCTACCCCCTCTACCACCCTACCCCCTCTACCACCCTACCCCCCTCTACTTCCCTACCCCCCTCTACTTCCCTACCCCCCTCTACCACCCTACCCCCCTCTACCTCCCTACCCCCCTCTACTTCCCTACCCCCCTCTACTTCCCTACCGCCCTCTACTTCCCTACCCCCCTCTACTTCCCTATCCCCCTCTACTTCCCTACCCCCCTCTACTTCCCTACCCCCCTCTACCACCCTACCCCCTCTACTTCCCTACCCCCCTCTACTTCCATATCCTCCTCTACTTCCCTACCCTCTTCTACTCCCCTATCCCCCTCTACTTCCCTACCTCCCTCTACTTCCCTACCCCCCTCTACTTCCCTATCCCCCTCTACTTCCCTACCCCCCTCTACTTCCCTACCCCCCTCTACCACCCTACCCCCTCTACTCCCCTACCCCCTCTACTTCCCTACCCCCCTCTACTTCCCTATCCTCCTCTACTTTCCTATCCCCCTCTACCACCCTACCCCCCTCTACTTCCATACCCCCTCTACTTCCATACCCCCCTCTACTTCCATACCCCCCTCTACTTCCATACCCCCCTCTACCTCCCTACCCCCCTCTACTTCCCTACCCCCCTCTACTTCCCTACCCCCCTCTACTTCCCTATCCCCCTCTACTTCCCTACCCCCCTCTACTTCCCTACCCCCCTATACTTCCCTACCCCCCTCTACCACCCTACCCCCTCTACTTCCCTACCCCCCTCTACTTCCATATCCTCCTCTACTTCCCTACCCTCTTCTACTCCCCTATCCCCCTCTACTTCCCTACCTCCCTCTACTTCCCTACCCCCTCTACCACCCTACCCCCTCTACCACCCTACCCCCCTCTACTTCCCTACCCCCCTCTACTTCCCTACCCCCCTCTACCACCCTACCCCCCTCTACTTCCCTACCCCCCTCTACTTCCCTACCCCCCTCTACTTCCCTACCCCCCTCTACTTCCCTATCCCCCTCTACTTCCCTACCCCCCTCTACTTCCCTACCCCCCTCTACTTCCCTACCCCCCTCTACTTCCCTACCCCCCTCTACCACCCTACCCTCCTCTACTTCCTGCTCTATCTCCCTCTGCGTTGGCTAGCCTAACAATTCTGCTCCTGAGAAGAGAATAGAGCTCTGTCATTCAATGTTTTTTAAATCTGATTTTCCTGCCTATGTGGGCCACAGATTCCCTCTGTGAGATTGTTTAAAACAGGCTTACTCCAAGGCTTCTAGGTTGCGTCACAAACGCCACACTATTCCACATATAGGGCACTACTTTTGTCCTGGGCCCTGGTCAGAAGTAGTTCACTATGAATGGAATAGGGTGCTATTTGGGATGCTCCCTAAGATGGGAGAAGAGGAGAGGTTTGATCAAGATCCCTGCAACGCCCAGACGGGCTGACTCTGGCCATGCAGTGTCACGTTCAATCAGTCTCTGAGTTCCCTTCGGAGTGCAGCGGACCATAGAAAGAACCGTGATCTTATCTCCATCGCTCCATCTCTCTAGCTCTCTGTCCAGCTGCCCGTCTGCATGGGACGGGGGGGTTTAAGATACGGGAGGATACCTCAGGATAGGAGATTGTTATGCCTGTCAATACTGCTTGGATGGATGGTGGATCACTTGACAAAATGAAAATACCTTGCTTGGGGAGCTAATACAATACAATACAGTACAACTTTATTGTCCATGTTACACAGCAAGCAATGGAAAATTGTCATCTGCTGTCATTACTCAATGCAAGTCTTCAGATCTCAGGCAAGGCAAGTCATCAATTCAAGTTTCAAGTTTTAATATCCCATGCACAAGTACAGTGCAAGCTGTAAACCTTACAATGCAGTGATCAATATCAATGTAATACCAGTAATCAATATTAATGCAATACCAGTGATCAATATCAATGTAGTACCAGTGATCAATATCAATGTAGTACCAGTGATCAATATCAATGTAGTACCAGTGATCAATATCAATGTAATACTAAAAAGAGTCAGTGTCAATGTAGTACCAGTGATCAATATCAATGTAATACTAAAAAGAGTCAGTGTCAATGTAGTACCAGTGATCAATATCAATGTAATACTAAAAAGAGTCAGTGTCCATGTGGGTGTCTGTTATGTGTGTATTGGAGTGTGATCGAGTTGAGTCTTGTGAGTGTCCATGGAAACCGGGAAAAAATTCAATTAAAATACAAGGGCCAACTCAGATAGGGCCAACTCAGATAGGGCCAACTCAGATAGGGCCAACTCAGATAGGGCCAACTCAGATAGGGCCAACTCAGATAGGGCCAACTCAGATAGGGCCAACTCAGATAGCCATTCTTGTAGCTATTTAGTTAGCTGTTTAGCAGTCTTATGGCTTAGGGATAGAATCTGTTCAGGAGCCTGTTGGTGTCAGACTTGATGCCCCGGTACCGCTTGCCGTGCGGAAGCAGAGAGAACAGTCTATGGCTTGGGTGGCTGGAGTCTTGAACAATTTTCCGGGTATTCCTTCCACACCTCCTAGAAGGCAGGGAGCTCGTCCTCAGTGATGAGCGTGGTTCAGCGACACCAAACAATAGCATACCAACTTTACTTTAGCTTGTAATTGAGTCAGTTTGTCCTGCCATTACCTACGCTCTTAGCTCTCTTCACTAGTCACAAGTTCAGCTCACTTCACGTGCCATTAGAGGACAGTGAGATGGCATTCAGTTATAGAATGAGTTATCTACTCCCCACGGAGGACGAGCATCCTGGCGTCTCAGTGTCTCTGTGCAAATGAGTTATCTACTCCCCATGTAGGACGAGCATCCTGGTGTCTCAGTGTCTCTGTGCAAATGAGTTATCTACTCCCCATGTAGGACGAGCATCCTGGTGTCTCAGTGTCTCTGTGCCAGTGGTGACAGCTGTGCATGCAGCATGACACAAATGCTCACGGCTACACAGTGCCACGAATAATTCAGATTACATCTAATTAGGAAAGGATACATTTGAATGGAATGAATGGTAAAATGTAAAGCTGTAAATCTGTACATTTTTCACATCACAGAATGTGTCTGAACTGCCAGGAAAAATGGAGAGGTGAACACGCTTGAGTGATGAGTAACCTTGCCTTTGACCTGAAGACTTGTGTTAGCTCCCCAAGATAATGCCCAGGCTTTAGCTCAACAGGCTAACACAGGTTTGAACCCAGCTGATCACATTTCGTTGATCAGATGTAGAGATGTTGAAAAGGGAACATTCTGTTTGAACCCAGTTAGTAAAACAGATGTAGAATTTTGAACAGTTAAAATACTGTTTGAACCCAGCTAGTAAACCAGATGTAGAGATGTTGAACAGTCAACCAATAAGACATGAAGAGTTTCACTCCAAAAAATGATATATCCATTTTCAGAAGTCCATGGGAGGTTTTTAACAGTTAAAATAATCGACTTGTTTAAACTATATTATGCAAATATCACATTGCCAATTTTGTGTATCCAGAGGGTGAACACTCATACAATGTGTTTTCTTTTTGGACATTTAAGCAACTTTTGGAAAAAATTTATGGAGCTTTACAGGTTTTTTTGTTAGGATAAATCAAGGGCAGCTTTGAGTTTGATTATATACACTTTAGGGAAGGACATTGAAAGTTTAATTAATTTGTCAAGGATGGATTGATTCTTATTGTTGGAGTAGCACAGCCCGCTGTCTGCAGCCTCTGTATGTTTGAAGACAGTAGCACAGCCCGCTGTCTGCAGCCTCTGTATGTTAACAGCCAGTAGCACAGCCCGCTGTCTGCAGCCTCTGTATGTTTGAAGACAGTAGCACAGCCCGCTGTCTGCAGCCTCTGTATGTTTGAAGACAGTAGCACAGCCCGCTGTCTGCAGCCTCTGTATGTTAACAGCCAGTAGCACAGCCCGCTGTCTGCAGCCTCTGTATGTTAACAGCCAGTAGCACAGCCCGCTGTCTGCAGCCTCTGTATGTTTGCAGCCAGTAGCCGATTATGGTTTCCCGTCGCTGGATCTTGGCTCGCTCCTTTTCATGAGCTTGTTTAGAAAGTTTCCTCTTTCGGCCAACAGTAACAGATATCACAGGCTCCAACAGGAACAGATATCACAGGCTCCAACAGTAACAGATATCACAGGCTCCAACAGTAACAGATATCACAGGCTCCAACAGTAACAGATATCACAGGCTCCAACAGGAACAGATATCACAGGCTCCAACAGTAACAGATATCACAGGCTCCAACAGGAACAGATATCACAGGCTCCAACAGTAACAGATATCACAGGCTCCAACAGGAACAGATATCACAGGCTCCAACAGGAACAGATATCACAGGCTCCAACAGTAACAGATATCACAGGCTCCAACAGTAACAGATATCACAGGCTCCAACAGTAACAGATATCACAGGCTCCAACAGGAACAGATATCACAGGCTCCAACAGTAACAGATATCACAGGCTCCAACAGTAACAGATATCACCGGCTCCAACAGTAACAGATATCACAGGCTCCAACAGGAACAGATATCACAGGCTCCAACAGTAACAGATATCACAGGCTCCAACAGTAACAGATATCACCGGCTCCAACAGTAACAGATATCACAGGCTCCAACAGGAACAGATATCACAGGCTCCAAACTGTCCAAGGGATCCATAACCAAAAGCTCCATGACACTCAAGAACTCAAAGCTAACAAAACGCTTGGTAGAGCTCAAAGCTAACATAACGCTAGGTAGAGCTCAAAGCTAATGTAACTCTAGGTAGAGCTCAAAGCTGACGTAACACTAGGTAGAGCTCAAAGCTAGGGTAACGCTAGGTAGAACTCAAAGCTAACGTAAAGCTAGGTAGAGCTCAAAGCTAACGTAACGCTAGGTAGAGCTCAAAGCTAACGTAACGCTAGGTAGAGCTCAAAGCTAACATAACGCTAGGTAGAGCTCAAAGCTAAAGTAACGCTAGGTAGAGCTCAAAGCTAATGTAACGCTAGGTAGAGCTCAAAGCTAAAGTAACACTGGGTAGAGCTCAAAGCTAACGTAACGCTAGGTAGAGCTCAAAGCTAATGTAACGCTAGGTAGAGCTCAAAGCTAACGTAACGCTAGGTAGAGCTCAAAGCTTACGTAACGCTAGGTAGAGCTCAAAGCTAACGTAACGCTAGGTAGAGCTCAAAGCTAAAGTAACGCTAGGTAGCGCTCAGAGCTAACGTAACGCTAGGTAACCAGCGCACCAACAGTTGAGAGTGACAGCTGTCTATCACCGCATCTGGATGACTAAGCCAGGGGTTAGCCTAAATTAATAAGATAAGGTTCTGATTATTGTGGAAAAAAATATTTAGAGAAACCTAACTTACGGCTGAACAGACAAATGGAACTGATTAGCTAAATTACTCACTTTTGCGCCAGCTGCAAAAAAAACATGTGGAACATTCCATGCATCTGGACAGTGGCTAAAGCAAGAGTCATATGTTTAGAGAGTTGGGCCAACTATTAGAATGTTTAATATTGTTCTGATTCTATACATTCAGTTACATAGCATTATTTAAATATTCCCCATGTAATGTTAATGGGGTGCTAACATGGCTGCCATAGAATGTTGTGGTGTCAGGTAAACGCATCATAATGCAGAAACATCAATGTCCCAACTCTCTAAACACATGGCTCTGGATATAGCACGTTTTGGTATGAAACAAGGGTGTCAGAAATCTTGTGTTTGCAATAAAAAAAAAAGTTCTAAAGCACATCTAAAGTAAACGTTTTTAAAGTATGAGCCATAATTCATACACATAGAAAGGTACCATGATCATTCATTTCAGATGAAAAAAAAATGTGAATGTGAAGAATTTCCGTTTATCGCGTTTTGGAATCAAACCCTTCACATTGATAAGACATAGAAAGAATTCCATGTTTTTATTGTTGCAGAGGAGATCAGTCTTGGTAGTTACCATCTTGGCATTCTCCGCCCGGCCACCAACCTCCCTCCTTAGAGGAGCAATGGGCTGGCTGCTTTAAAATTGAGATGAGACACCATGCCGCCGAGTGCTTCAGCATAACTTCACCCCCACCACTTTACCACAGGAGAGGAGACATTACACACAGCTACTGAGGGAGAATTCACTGGCTGCACCCATCACTGTATACCCAAGATATATCATTTACCTGGGCTTATCTACCCATGTATCACTCGCTGACCAGGGGTGATGGCAGTGTTTGATGGTGCTGTCTGCGAAGAGAGATTGTTAGGATGAGTCTCAAACGGCATCGTATTCCCTATATAGTGCACTACTTTTGATCAGAGCCCACTGGGCTCTATATAGGGAATAGGGTGCCATTTGGGACTCAGTCTTAGATGCAAAACACATAAGCAGACACAGGGGAGTTTTGTCATCCAGAGAGGACGTAGACGCGGACGGAAATGGCGTTGCTTATGTTGTAGGCCTATATCTATTGTTTACATTAAATCTATGAATCCTAAATTGCGTTTGCATATTTCCACTTGGCCTATTGGCATATCCATCAAATGAATCAGTCAGTTCTGCCTCTAAAATAAGTGTAATTGAGGGTGATTCCTAATCTTGGATGGGGTTCTAGGGGAGGAGGGAGGAGGGAGGAGAGGAGGTGGGGAGGAGAAGGGTGAGGGAGGGGAGGGATGGATGGCAAGGATAGAAGGATACTACTATTCATCCAAATGAAGAGAACGATCATATCTCCTAGTCCTCTCTGGTAGCGTAGCATACAGACCTCATTCAGAAGCCGAGCTATATGGAAAAGCTTTGGATATTGGATTGCTTTAGAGATAAAACAATAATACTTTATTATTGATAAATCTATAGTGGTTCACTTAATAGATTGATAGTATGTTGACCCTCTATAGATGTATACACATGGGACAATACAATTCAAGATTCAATAAAATATATTTAATCAATACAATAATGTATTGATCCTTTGCAATTTCTGTCTAAAGCAGTCACAAACACTGAAGCAGTTTGCAGATGCTGTGTAAAAACCAAAACATGGTAACCAATTTTAACAGAGTACCCCTGTTATGTCTTGATCCGTGGTAATCAGCAGGAAGTGTAGCATGTGGCGGCTAAACAAAGCGTGCTGTCGTGTCGTGAACAGCAAGGAGACCTCAGCGTGCTGTTGTGTCGTGAACAGCAGGGAGACCTCAGCGTGCTGTTGTGTCGTGAACAGCAGGGAGACCTCAGCGTGCTGTCGTGTCGTGAACAGCAGGGAGACCTCAGCGTGCTGTCGTGTCGTGAACATCAGGCAGACCTCAGCGTGCTGTCGTGTCGTGAACATCAGGCAGACCTCAGCGTGCTGTCGTGTCGTGAACAGCAGGCAGACCTCAGCATGCTGTCGTGTCGTGAACATCAGGCAGACCTCAGCGTGCTGTCGTGTCGTGAACAGCAGGCAGACCTCAGCGTGCTGTCGTGTCGTGAACATCAGGCAGACCTCAGCGTGCTGTCGTGTCGTGAACATCAGGCAGACCTCAGCATGCTGTCGTGTCGTGAACAGCAGGGAGACCTCAGCGTGCTGTCGTGTCGTGAACATCAGGCAGACCTCAGCGTGCTGTCGTGTCGTGAACATCAGGCAGACCTCAGCATGCTGTCGTGTCGTGAACAGCAGGGAGACCTCAGCGTGCTGTCGTGTCGTGAACATCAGGCAGACCTCAGCGTGCTGTCGTGTCGTGAACATTAGGCAGACCTCAGCGTGCTGTCGTGTCGTGAACATCAGGCAGACCTCAGCATGCTGTCGTGTCGTGAACAGCAGGGAGACCTCAGCGTGCTGTCGTGTCGTGAACAGCAGGGAGACCTCAGCGTGCTGTCATGTCGTGAACATCAGGCATACCTCAGCGTGCTGTTGTGTCGTGAACAACAGACAGACCTCAGCGTGCTGTCGTGTCGTGAACATCAGGCAGACCTCAGCATGCTGTCGTGTCGTGAACAGCAGGGAGACCTCAGCGTGCTGTCGTGTCGTGAACATCAGGCAGACCTCAGCATGCTGTCGTGTCGTGAACAGCAGGGAGACCTCAGCGTGCTGTCGTGTCGTGAACATCAGGCAGACCTCAGCCCCCCCCCCCCCCCCCCACACTCTACTTTGCTGTCACCCTACGCCAATTAGATACCCACCTACATGTTCTAAAGCAACATTTGAATAGATTAATAGACAGCCATATGGCCGTTTGAAAATAATAAGCGGCACCCAATTCATCATTCCATTAACTTTGGACTATTCAAGCCAGCTGTGATCAGGACCAAGTTTAGCATGTTTGATTCAGTGTGTTACACACTTTGAAAGGGTATATCAAGCGTTTAGATTGAACAGTTTTATGTAGGAGTAAGCATGGTCAAGGGCAAATTATCCTAAATGGGGAATAAACAGATGTGTTATCATTTCAACTTGACCATGCTTATTCCTACACTAAAACTGGTAAAGCTTAAGTTTATAATACACAAACACATGCATTTGTAGTGGAGCGTTCATTCAACTATACTCATGTGATGAGTAAAATTGCTTGACACCTGAAAAGTAATCTCCCAGAGTGTAGGCTTTAGCTCGGTAAGTTAACACAGTCTCAAGTCCCATACCCCTATTGGACACATATGAGTTATTGCATTCATTTATTCATAGTGAACATTATTACTAATCTGGTCTGTGTAAAGAACTCTCTCCAGCATCCTTTCCCTTTCATATGCCCATCTGTTTTCCATGTGATAACATGTTTTGTAAACATATGTCCCCTACTGTACAGAGCGTGGGTGAATGGGGAGAATCAGGGTTTTAGCAGGCACAGCACAGACAGGAGTGAGTCCCAAGTGGCACACTATTAAAGTAGTGCACTGTCTAGAGAATAGGGTGCCATTTGGGATGCAGCTGGGTCACATTAATACCATCAGTGTATAGGATGCCAGTAGGAACACTAATCTACACACAGGGATCATCAGCAGGCGTCTTACAGGGAGGGAAATAAGTATTTGATCCCTTGCTGATTTTGTACGTTTGCCCACTGACAAAGACATGATCAGTCTATAATTTTAATGGTAGGTTTATTTGAACAGTGAGAGACAGAATATCAACAACAAAATCCAGAAAAATGCATGTCAAAAACGTTATCAATTGATTTGCATTTTAATGAGGGAAATAAGAATTTGACCCCTCTGCAAAACATGACTTAGTACTTGGTGGCAAAACCCTTGTTGGCAATCACAGAGGTCAGACGTTTCTTGTAGTTGGCCACCAGGTTTGCACACATCTCAGGAGGGATTTTGTCCCACTCCTCTTTGCAGATCTTCTCCAAGTCATTAAGGTTTCGAGGCTGACGTTTAGCAACTCAAACCTTCAGCTCCCTCCACAGATGTTCTATGGGATTAAGGTCTGGAGACTGGCTAGGCCACTCCAGGACCTTAATGTGCTTCTTCTTGAGCCACTCCTTTGTTGCCTTGGCCGTCTGTTTTGGGTCATTGTCATGCTGGAATACCCATCCACGACCCATTTTCAATGCCCTGGCTGAGGGAAGGAGATTCTCACCCAAGATTTGGCGGTACATGGCGCCGTCCATCGTCCTTTTGATGCGGTGAAGTTTTCCTGTTCCCTTAGCAGAAAAACACCCCCAAAGCATAATGTGTCCACCTCCATGTTTGACGGTGGGGATGGTGTTCTTGGGGTCATAGGCAGCATTCCTCCTCCTCCAAACACGGCGAGTTGAGTTGTTTCCAAAGAGCTCGATTTTGGTCTCATCTGACCACAACACTTTCACCCAGTTCTCCTCTGAATCATTCAGATGTTCATTGGCAAACTTCCGACAGGCATGTACAGTGGGGAAAAAAAAGTATTTAGTCAGCCACCAATTGTGCAAGTTCTCCCACTTAAAAAGATGAGAGAGGCCTGTAATTTTCATCATAGGTACACGTCAACTATCACAGACAAATTGAGGAAAAAAAATCCAGAATATCCCATTGTAGGATTTTTAATGAATTTATTTGCAAATTATGGTGGAAAATAAGTATTTGGTCACCTACAAACAAGCAAGATTTCTGGCTCTCACAGACCTGTAACTTCTTCTTTAAGAGACTCCTCTGGCCTCCACTCGTTACCTGTATTAATGGCACCTGTTTGAACTTGTTATCAGTATAAAAGTCACCTGTCCACAACCTCAAACAGTCACACTCCAAACTCCACAATGGCCAAGACCAAAGAGCTGTCAAAGGACACCAAAAACAAAATTGTAGACCTGCACCAGGCTGGGAAGACTGAATCTGCAATAGGTAAGCAGCTTGGTTTGAAGAAATCAACTGTGGGAGCAATTATTAGGAAATGGAAGACATACAAGACCACTGATAATCTCCCTCGATCTGGGGCTCCACGCAAGATCTCACCCTGTGGGGTCAAAATGATCACAAGAACGGTGAGCAAAAATCCCAGAACCACACGGGGGGACCTAGTGAATGACCTGCAGAGAGCTGGGACCAAAGTAACAAAGCCTACCATCAGTAACACACTACGCCGCCAGGGACTCAAATTCTGCAGTGCGAGACGTGTCCCCCTGCTTAAGCCAGTACATGTCCAGGCCCATCTGAAGTGCATTTGGATGATCCAGAAGAGGATTGGGAGAATGTCATATGGTCAGATGAAACCAAAATATAACTTTTTGGTAAAAACTCAACTCGTCATGTTTGGAGAACAAAGAATGCTGAGTTGCATCCAAAGAACACCATACCTACTGTGAAGCATGGGGTTGGAAACATCATGCTTTGGGGCTGTTTTTCTGCAAAGGGACCAGGACGACTGATCCGTGTAAAGGAAAGAATGAATGGGGCCATGTATCGTGAGATTTTGAGTGAAACCCTCCTTCCATCAGCATGGGCATTGAAGATGAAACGTGGCTGGGTCTTTCAGCATGACAATGATCCCAAACACACCGCCCGGGCAACGAAGGAGTGGCTTCGTAAGAAGCATTTCAAGGTCCTGGAGTGGCCTAGCCAGTCTCCAGATCTCAACCCCATAGAAAATCTTTGGAGGGAGTTGAAAGTCTGTGTTGCCCAGCAACAGCCCCAAAACATCACTGCTCTAGAGGAGATCTGCATGGAGGAATGGGCCAAAATACCAGCAACAGTGTGTGAAAACCTTGTGAAGACTTACAGAAAACGTTTGACCTGTGTCATTGCCAACAAAGGGTATATAACAAATTATTGAGAAACTTTTGTTATTGACCAAATACTTATTTTCCACCATCATATGCCAATAAATTCATAAAAAATCCTACAATGTGATTTTCTGGATTTTTTTTCATAGTTGACGTGTACCTATGATGAAAATTACAGGCCTCTCTCATCTTTTTAAGTGGGAGAACTTGCACAATTGGTGGCTGACTAAATACTTTTTTCCCCCACTGTATATGTGCTTTCTTGAGCAGGGGGACCTTGCGGGCGCTGCAGGATTTTAGTCCTTCACGGCGTACTGTGTTACCAATTGTTTTCTTGGTGACTATGGTCCCAGCCTCCTTGAGATCATTGAAAAGATCCTCCCGTGTAGTTCTGGGCTGATTCCTCACTGTTCTCATGATCATTGCAACTCCGCGAGGTGAGATCTTGCATGGAGCCCAGGCCGAGGGAGATTGACAGTTATTTTGTGTTTCTTCCATTTGCTTGGCGATGGTCTTGTAGCCCATTCCAGCCTTGTGTAGGTCTACAATCTTGTCCCTGACATCCTTGGAGAGCTCTTTGGTCTTGGCCATGGTGGAGAGTTTGGAATCTGATTGATTGATTGATTGCTTCTGTGGACAGGTGTCTTTTATACAGGTAACAAGCTGAGATTAGGAGCACTCCCTTTAAGAGTGGGCTCCTAATCTCAGCTCGTTACCTGTATATAAGACACCTGGGAGCCAGAAATCCTTCTGATTGAGAGGGGGTCAAATACTTATTTCCCTCATTAAAATGAAAATCAATTCATAACATTTTTGACATGCGTTTTTCTGGATTTTCTTGTTGCTATTCTGTCTCTCACTGTTCAAATAAACCTACCATTAAAAATTATAGATTGATAATTTCTTTGTCAGTGGGCAAATGTACAAAATCAGCAGGGGATCAAATACATTTTTGCCTCACTGTAGGAATCATCAGCAGGCGTCTTATAGGTAGTCAGGGTTTACTTCACATTCACATCCTTTCCAAACAGAGCCAAATACTGACGCATCCCAAATGCACCCTATTCCTTACATAGTGTACTACATCTGCTAAATATGTGTATGTGACCAATACAATTTGATTTGATTTGAAAGTTAATGCACTGCATAGGGAAGGGCAACTGGTGGCCCGTGGGTTACTTTATTTGACCCACAAAGTTTTCTTCACCTCACCCTGGATTGATCAGTTCATCAGTGTTGTTGTTTAAATCTGTGGAGTTGCTGACGCTCATCTTTCCAGGTGCGAACTTCTAGAGATGTGTTAACATGCTCCATCCTTCAGCTCCTTCTAGAGATGTGTTAACATGCTCCATCCTTCAGCTCCTTCTAGAGATGTGTTAACATGCTCCATCCTTCAGCTCCTTCTAGAGATGTGTTAACATGCTCCATCCTTCAGCTCCTTCTAGAGATGTGTTAACATGCTCCATCCTTCAGCTCCTTCTAGAGATGTGTTAACATGCTCCATCCTTCAGCTCCTTCTAGAGATGTGTTAAAATGCTCCATCCTTCAGCTACTTCTAGAGATGTGTTAACATGCTCCATCCTTCAGCTCCTTCTAGAGATGTGTTAACATGCTCCATCCTTCAGCTCCTTCTAGAGATGTGTTAACATGCTCCATCCTTCAGCTCCTTCTAGAGATGTGTTAACATGCTCCATCCTTCAGCTCCTTCTAGAGATGTATTAACATGCTCCATCCTTCAGCTCCTTCTAGAGATGTGTTAACATGCTCCATCCTTCAGCTCCTTCTAGAGATGTGTTAACATGCTCCATCCTTCAGCTACTTCTAGAGATGTGTTAACATGCTCCATCCTTCAGCTCCTTCTAGAGATGTGTTAACATGCTCCATCCTTCAGCTCCTTCTGGAGATGGTTTAACATGCTCCATCCTTCAGCTAGAGATATGGGAGGAGAGAGAGGGAGAGGGAGAGAATTAGAGGGAGCATACTTAAATTCATACAGGACACCAGATAAGACAGGAGAATTACACCAGATATAACAGACTAGCCCCCCGGAACATAGACTATTGCAGCATAGATACTGGAGACTGAGACAGGGGTGGGTCGGGGGACACTTTGGCCCCATCCGACGATACCAACGGACAGGGCCAACCAGACAGGATATAACCCCACCCACTTTGCCAAAGCACAGCCCCCACACCACTAGAGGGATATTAACAGACCACCAACTTACTACCCTGAAACAAGGCTGAGTATATTTACATTTACCTCATTTAGCAGACGCTCTTATCCAGAGCGACTTACAAATTGGTGCATTCAACTTATGATAGCCAGTGGGACAAGCACCTTTTTTTTAATTTTATTTTTTATGGGGGGTGGGGGAAGAAGGATTACTTTATACTATTCCAGGTATTCCTTAAAGAGGTAGGGTTTCAAGTGTCTCCGGAAGGTGGTCAGTGACTCCGCTGTCCTGGCGTCGTGGGGGAGCTTGTTCCACCATTGGGGTGCCAGAGCAGCGAATAGCTTTGACTGGGCTGAGCTTGAACTGTGCTTCCTTAGAGGTAGGGGAGCTAGCAGGCCAGAGGTGGATGAACGTAGTGCCCTTGTTTGGGTGTAGGGTCTGATCAGAGCCTGAAGGTAAGGAGGTGCCATTCCCCTCACAGCTCTGTATATCCCACGAAGATCTCCTCCACCGCACGAGCCCGAGGGGGCGCAAAACCGGACAGGAAGATCACGTCTGTAACTCAACCCACTCAAGTGACGTACCCCTCCTAGGGACGGCATGGAAAGCACCAGTAAGCCAATGACTCAGCCCCCGTAATAGGGTCAGAGACAAAGAATCCCAATGGAGAGAAGGGAGCCGGCCAGCAAGGGTGGTTTGTCGCTACAGTGCCTTGCCGTTCATCTTCGCACCCCTGGGCCAGACTACACTCAATCATAGGACCTACTGAAGAGATGAGTCTTCAGTAAAGACTTAAAGGTTGAGACCGAGTGTGCGTCTCTCACATGGATAGGCAGACCATTCCATAAAAATTGAGCTTTATAGGAGAAAGCCCTGCCTCCAGCTGTTTGCTTAGAAATTATAGGGACAGTAAAAAGGCCTGCGTCTTGTGACTGTAGCATACGTGTAGGTCTGTATGGCATGACCAAATCGGAGAGATAGGTAGGAGCAAGCCCATGTAATGCTTTGTAGGTTTAGCAGTAAAACCTTGAAATCAGCCCTGGCCTGAACAGGAAGCCAGTGTAGAGAAGCTAGCACTGGAGTAATATGATCAAATTGTTTGGTTCTAGTCAAGATTCTAGCAGCCGTGTTTAGCACTAACTGAAGTTTATTTAGTGCTTTATCCGGCTAGCAGAGCATTGCAGTAGTCTAATCTAGAAGTGACAAAAGCATGGATTTGCTTTTCTGCATCATTTTTGGACAAAAAGTTTTGGATGTTTGTAATGTTACGAAGATGGAAAAAAGCTGTCCTTTAAATACTGTTGAAATGTTCGTTAAAAGATCACGAGGACAGATGCAGAGTCTTGGTCTGATGCTATTAAAAGGTCATTTAACCCTCCCGTTGTCCTAGGGTCAAAATGACCCGCCTGTCACGATCGTCGGTGAGAGAGGAGGACCAAGGCGCAGCGTGGAATGCGAACATTTTATTTAATTTGAATGAACACACGAACAAAATAACAAAACGAAAATGTGACGTCCCTGGTTACATACACGAACCAACACGGAACAAGAAACCACACCCAATGAATACCTAACGGCTACCTAAGTATGACTCCCAATCAGAGACAACGAGCTACAGCCATCTCTGATTGGGAGCCACCCTGGCCAACATAGATATACAAAACTAGAATACCCAAAGGAAACTCACACCCTGGCTCAACATACAAGTGTCCCCAGAGCCAGGGCGTGACACCGCCACTGTGTTGAACCAACTTTATTTAATTTTTATATTTTTGGGATCATTTGTGAGAAGGAGAAAGTGAGACTTTAAAGAAAGTATCACTGCCTCCTTCTCACAAATGATCCAAAAAATATAAAAATTAAATAAAGTTGGTTCAACACAGTGGCGGGTCATTTTGACCCTAGGACAACAGGAGGGTTAACACATTCAGGAGTGCAGTCTCAGTGCTATGATGGGGTCTAAAACCAGACTGAAGCGTTTCATATACATTATTTGTCTTCAGGAAAGCAGTGAGTTGCCGGGCAACAGCTTTTTGAAAAAATTGACAACTGAGCTTTGGAGAAATACGCAGATTCAAAGTCCGTAAGAGTCCGTAATTTGCTTTCCAATGATCATGGTCTTTTCATCGAAGAAATTCATGAATTTAACACCACTGAAGTGAAAGCCATCCTCTCTTGTTGAATGCTGCTTTTTAGTTAGCTTTGCGACAGCATCAAATATAAATTTTGGATTGTTCTTATTCTCCTCAATTAGGTTGGAAAAATAGGATGATCGAGCAGCAGTGAGGGCTCTTCGATATTGCACAGTACTTTCTTTCCAAGCTAGTAGGAAGACTTCCAGTTTGTTGGAGCGCCATTTCCGTTCCAATTTTCTGGAGGCTTGCTTCAGGGTTCGGGTATTTTTTCTATACCAGGGGAGCTAGTTTCTTGTGACAAATGTTTTTTGTTTTTAGGGGTGCAACTGCATCTAGGGTATTACGCAAGGTTAAATTAAGATGCTCAGTTAGGTGGTTAACCGATGTTTCTACTCTGACGTCCTTGGGTAGGTGGAGGGAGTCTGGAAGGGAATCTAGTCATCTTTGGATTGTCCGAGAATTTATAGCACAGCTTTTGATGGTCCTTGTTTGCGGTCTGAGCAGATTATTTGTTGCGATTGCAAATGTAATAAAATGGTGGTCCGATAGTCCAGGATTATGAGGAAAAACATTTAGATCCACATAATTTATTCCACGGGACAAAACTAGATCCAGGGTATGACTGTGGCAATGAGTAGGTCCGGAGACATGTTGGACAAAACCCACTGAGTCGATGATGGCTCCAAAAGCCTTTTGGAGTGGGTCTGTGGACTTTCCATGTGAATATTAAAGTCACCAAAAATTAGAATATTATCTGCCATGACTACAAGGTCTGATAGGAATTCAGGGAACTCAGTGAGGAACTCTGTATATGGCCCAGGTGGCCTGTAAACAGTAGCTATAAAAGGTGATTGAGTAGGCTGGAAAGATTTTATGACTAGAAGCTCAAAAGACAAAAACACTATTTTTTGGGGGGGTAAATTGACATTTGCTATCGTAAATGTTAGCAACACCTGTGCCTTTGTGGGATGCGCGGGGGATATGGTCACTAATGTAACCAGGAGGAGAGGCGTCATTTAACACAGTAAATTCATCAGGCTTGAGCCATGTTTCAGTCAGGTCAATCACATCAAGATTATGATCAGTGATTAGTTCATTGACTATGACTGCCTTGGAAGTGAGGGACCTAACATTAAGTAGCCCTGTTTTGAGATGTGAGATATCACAATCTCTTTCAATAATGACAGGAATGGAGGAGGTCTTTATTCCAGTGAGATTGCTAAGGCGAACACCGCCATGTTTAGTTTTGCTCAACCTAGATCGAGGCACAGACACAGTCTCAATGGGGATAGCTGAGCTGACTACACTGACTGTGCTCCTGGCAGACTCCACTAAGCTGGCAGGTTGGCTAACAGCCTGCTGCCTGTCCTGCACCCTATCTAATTGTGGAGCTAGAGGAGTTAGAGCCCTGTCTATGTTGGTAGATAAGATGAGAGCACCCCTCCAGCTAGGATGGAGTCCATCACTCATCAGCAGGCCAGGCTTGGTCCTGTTTGTGTTTGAGTCCCAGAAAGAGGGCCAATTATCTACAAATTCTATCTTTTGGGAGGGGCGGAAAACAGTTTTCAACCATCAATTGAGTTGTAAGACTTTGCTGTAGAGCTCATCACTCACCCTATCTGGGACGGGGCCAGAGACAATTACTCGATGCCGACACATCTTTCTAGCTAATTTACACGCTGAAGTTATGTCGCTCTTGGTGACCTCTGACTGTTTCATCCTAACATCGTTGGTGCCAACGTCGATAACAATATCCCTATACCCTCTACACTCGCCAGTTTTTACCTTAGCCAGCACCATCTTCAGATTAGCCTTTACGTCAGTAGCCCTGCCCCCTGGTAAACAGTGTATGATCGCTGGATGATTCTTTTTAAGTCTAATATTGCAGGTAATGGAGTCTCCAATGACAAGGGTTTTCAATTTGTCAGAGTTAATAGTGTGAGGCTCAGACCCGTGAAGGCTCGGCCTCTGACTCCGACTCGTTGCTCTACTGGATCAGTGTCCCGAAATCAGGACAGTTGCTGCTCAATATGCAATATGTGACTAGAATGGTGTTGTAAACAACAGCTAACTTTCCGGGACATAGACATGTCTTATATGGTCAGAAAGCTTAAACGATTGTTAATCTAACTGTAGTGTCCAATTTACAGTAGCTATTACAGCAAAAAAGACCATGCTATTGTTTGAGGATAGTGCACAACAACAAAATACTTTTATCTGGTTTGATACATTCACCTCTGACGGTATATAGAGGTAAATAATGCACTTACATTCAGTAATCGTGCTCTGATTTGTCATCCTGAAGGTCCCAGAGACAAAATGTAGTGTAGTTTTGTTTAATAAAATCAATTTTATATCCTAATACGATCCATGCCTCTATGTTACAGTTTTTATTGCTATCTATCTGTTCTGTTAGACGTTCTATTTCCTTTGTTAGTGTGTACTCTTTTGACCTAAATTGCTTTTGTTTTTGAGATGAGTACTGAATTGCATGACCTCTAAAGGCACATTTAAAGGTGTCTCATACAACAAGGGGATTTGCTGTACCTATGTTATGTCGGAAAAAATCTGTTATAAATTCCTCTGTCCTAGTTAAAAACAAGTTATCATCCAATAGGCTTTGATTAAATGTCCAATATCCTCGCCCACGTGGAAATTCAGTAAGTGTAATGTATATGACAATTATATGATGGTCCCACCGCATTCTGTCCCCTATCAACACTTTTTAAACTTTTGGTGCCAACGAGAATTACATAAGAAAGAAGTCAAAACGACAAGCTTGATTGAGTCTCCGCCATGTATATCTCACTAGATCAGGATATTTAAGCCTCCATATATCTAATAGTTCTAATGTATCCATGACATTCACGATTTCCTTAAGAGCATGAGGGTGATTGTTTGTAGTGTGATTTCCTTTACGGTCCATTGAGCTATTTAAAACGATATTATAATCTCCCACCATAATAATAGAGTCTTGAATTGTTTGCAGAGTTGATAATTTATTATATATATTGTCAAAGAATTGTGGATCATCATTATTTGGTCTGTAAAGGTTAATGAGCCATGTCTGTTTATGGTTGAATAACATATTTAATAATCCATCTACTGTTTGGACAATTTGCACATTCGGATCGAAATTACTGTTAATTAATATCATCACCCCTTTTGAGTTTCCCTTTTCCATGCAACTTCATCTCGAATTGTTGAATGAGTTTCCTGTAAACAATAGATATGATATTCCTTCTCTTTGAGCCATGTAAATAGTGTTCTTCTTTTGTTATTATCTGCTAAGCCATTACAATTATAACTGGCTATACTTATTTCACCACATACCATAATGGGATGCAAGTTTCAAATCTATTTCTCATTATATATGTTTGTAAATGTCTCAATAAAAATACCATAGCGATTGACTGTCCATATAGCTGTACCATGATATTTGCATTGCTACTAAGTAACCCTCCAATTGTTCTCTGACTCTTTCAACTTGCAAGAAAACAATATATTAAATCTGAATGACTAAACCTTGTTTCACCCAGTCAAGTTTTGGTTTATGTGCAATCCTCAGACACTCTAGAAGTCAACCAAACTTGTTTAATCATTCTACATTACGTATTGGCTATACAACACGTATATTATCCCATGAAGGACAGACATCATTACGCACCAAAGAGACGAGCTTGATTGACAGTCTCTTGGTCCAATGACCACCTATCGTTTTGAAACATAGCTGGCTAGATAGCCAATGAGCCGGGCTTTACATGAGTATGTGATGGCCCTTTGTAGGAGTAACAGCCTGTTAACTGCAACGCAATTCATTCTCCGTTCAAAATACAAATGACACGCAGCTTTCTTCTAGAAAAGTTTTTCTCAAAATGTTGAAAGAAAACATGGCTACTAAGAGTATAAACGCTTCAAGATATTTGGATGAGATTATTGCAGAAATTGACCGTGACACGAGGAGTCCTGCACGCAAGAAAGATTGGAAGGAGAAGGTAATGATACTTTTTTAGATCAGTAAATAAAATACGTTTTTGTACACTACCGGTCAAAAGTTTTAGAACACCTACTCATTCAAGGGTTTTTCTTTATTTTTACTGTTTTCTACATTGTAGAATAACAGTGAAAACTATGAAATAACACATATGGAATCATGTAGTAACCAAAAAAGTGTTAAACAAATATATTTTATATTTGAGATTCTTCAAATAGCCACCCTTTGCATTGATGACAGCTTTGCACACATTGGTTTTGAAATTTTTGCACATTTATTAAAAATAGAAAAATGGAAATACGTAATAAGTATTCAGACCCTTTGCTATGAGACTAGAAATTGAGCTGAGGTGCATCCTGTTTCCATTGATCATCCTTGCGATGATTCTACAACTTGATTGGAGTCCACCTGTGGTAAATTCAAATGATTGGACATGTTTTGGAAAGGCACACACCTGTCTATATAAGGTCCCACAGTTGACAGTGCATGTCAGAGCAAAAACCAAGCCATGAGGTCGAAGGAATTGTCCGTAGAGCTCCGAGACAGGATTGAGTCGAAGCACAGATCTGGGGAAGAGTACCAAAAAATGTCAGGATCTAGGCAAAGATGAACAGAGCAAAGTACAGAGAGATCATTGATGAAAACCTGCTCCAGAGCACTCAGGACCTTAGACTGAGGCGAAGGCTCACCTTCCAACAGATAATGACCCTAAGCACACAGCCAAGACAAAGCAAGATCGGCTTCTGGATAGACCTGAAAATAGCTGTGCAGCGATGCTTCCCATCCAACCTGACAGAGCTTGAGAGGATCTGCAGAGAAGAATGGGAGAAACTCCCCAAATACAGGTGCCAAGCTTGTAGCGTCATACCTAAGAACACTCAATGCTGTAATCGCTGCCAAAGGTGCTTCAACAAAGTACTGAGTAAAGGGTCTGAATACTTATATAAATGTGCAATTTCAGTTTTTATTTTTCTATGAATTAGCAAAAATGTAAAAAGTAACTGTTTTTGCTTTGTCATTATGGGGTATTGTGTGTAGATTGATGAGGGAAAAAACGATTTCATAAATTTTTGAATAAGGCTTTAACTTATCAAAATGTGGAAAAAGTCAAGTCCACTCTGCTGCAGTGGATAAGTTCATTCGAATTACCAGCCTCAGAAATTGCAGCCCAAATAAATGCTTCACAGAGTTCAGGTAACAGACACATCTCAACATCAACTGTTCAGAGGAGACTGTGTGAATCAGGCCTTCATGTGACCCAGCACACCTCCAGGCTGTGTAGGTTATTTGACCAAGAAGGAGAGTGATGGAGTGCTGCATCAGATGCATCAGATGACCAATTGAGATGGTTTGGGATGAGGCGGACCGTAGAGTGCAGAAAAAGCAGTAGTTTTGATGTCTTCACTATAATTCTACAATGTAGAAAATAGTAAAAAAATTAAGAAAAACCCTTGAAAGAGTAGGTATCCAAACTTTTGACTGGAATTAATATATCAATTTCAATCAATCAATCAATTTTATTTTATATAGCCCTTCTTACATCAGCTAATATCTCGAAGTGCTGTACAGAAACCCAGCCTAAAACCCCAAACAGCTAGTAATGCAGGTGTAGAAGCACGGTGGCTAGGAAAAACTCCCTAGAAAGGCCAAAACCTAGGAAGAAACCTAGAGAGGAACCAGGCTATGAGGGGTGGCCAGTCCTCTTCTGGCTGTGCCGGGTGGAGATTATAACAGAACCATGCCAAGATGTTCAAAAATGTTCATAAGTGACAAGCATGGTCAAATAATAATCAGGAATAAATCTCAGTTGGCTTTTCATAGCCGATCATTAAGAGTTGAAAACAGCAGGTCTGGGACAGGTAGGGGTTCCATAACCGCAGGCAGAACAGTTGAAACTGGAATAGCAGCAAGGCCAGGCGGACTGGGGACAGCAAGGAGTCACCACGGCCGGTAGTATATATATATACAGTTCAAGTAGGAATTTTACATACACCTTAGCCAAATACATTTAAACTCCACAATTCCTGACATTTAAGGAGGGCTTCTTAAAGAAAAACTAACAGGTCTGTGAGAGCCGGAATTCTTACTGGTTGGTAGGTGATCAAATACTCATGTCATGCAATAAAATGCAAATTAATTACTTAAAAATCATACAATGTGATTTTCTGGATTTTTGTTTTAGATTCCGTCTCTCACAGTTGAAGTGTACCTATGATAAAAAATTACAGACCTCTACATGCTTTGTAAGTAGGAAAACCTGCAAAATCGGCAGTGTATCAAATACTTGTTCTCCCCACTGTAAATGCATTTCCTGTTACCAAGTCATTTATGGTTTCTATACCTTTAGTGTTCCATGGGACCAATTTATTGATGGATTCCAATGATTGTTCCATAAGGTTGTGTTTCTAGGGAGTGATATTGGTTCTTGCTTTATCTGTAGAAAATAAACATGTACAAAGATTCTGGGGATGATCATGTGCATCTTCAATATGAACCCATTGTTCCTGTTTAGTGTGTTTAACTATATTTAACAAGTAAAATTGATACAGAATCTGGAAGATTAAAACCACCCTCAGACTTAGAAAATGTAAAACTTTCCTTTATATTTTATTACATTTATTTGCCCATATAAAGTCTGTTTTGACCTAGTATACTTTTGTAAAGAATGTCTTCGGTGGGGTAATTGGTATTACCGAATAGAAATACAAAAACGTCCTGTATTGTGCCCCTTTCTAAAGAAACGTAATCAGATAATTTATTATTTGTACATAGTTTTGCTTTAGGACATTTTTATTAAATGTATTATTTTGGCCAAAAAAATGTACGTTTCCAAAGTTTTGAATTAAAAAAGCCATTCAAGATGATCGAAATCCTTTTCTGCATATATCTTGTTTTTTTTACATATTGTATTAAACTGAAACATGGTCTTGTATTTGTTTGTAAGTGTCACATTTGTATCAAGTCTGGTAATACTTTTGCCATTCTATTGCTTACAAGCTTTGTTATTATTTTATTGTCACAGTTTATTAAACTTATGGGTCTATAATCAGTAAGGGACTCTACAGATTTTCCTGGTTTTAATATAACTGAAATAACTGTTTGATACATGGAACTAGGAAGTACTGAATTGAGTGACGTGTGTGATGTAATTTGTGCAAATAGCGGCCCTAACTTTGTCCCAAAATGTTGAATAGAATTCGAATTGACATTTCTGGTGCTTCTCTCCGTGCGAATGTCATAACAGTGTCTAATATTTCATTTTAGTTGATCTCTGTTTTTAATTTGAAAAAATAGTCGGCAGATAGTTTCAGGGTTGTTGAGTCTAAGAAGAATATAGGATCCGTCCAACTGTTGTTTAATTCTAATTTATATTCATTTTCATTGAACCCTTTAAAATAGTATTTAATCACGTTGTTATTTCTAATTATCGCATTTGTATCTTTATCTTTTTAAAATTATAAATGGTTTAGTGAGTATTTGTTTTGTGGGAGCTGCAAGATATTTACCAGGTCTATTTGCCATTAAATAATATGCTTTATTTGAGTTTAACCTGTACTTGTTGGCTCTCTTCAAAAGTAAAAGATCGTATTCCTGCTTAAGTTCCGAAATAGGATTTTCTTCTTTACCTTGTCGGCTTTTTCTAAGATCATTTTATCTTTTTTCTTTTATTAAAATTTCTAAATCAGATGTAGCTTTTGCAGAGTATGAGATTATCATTATCCTATAATATTTGGTGGTTGGCTTTTCTCTGTCCTCTATGTCTACATTTGTAATGGTAAAGGTTTTTATTTTTAATCCATTTTGAGTCCAGAAGATGCCCTCTGTTCATTCTCCAAAGTCTGCCAATACAGTGCATTTGGAAAGTATTCAGACCCCTTGACTTTATCCACATTTTGTTACATTACAGCCTTATTCTAAAATTGATGAAATTAAAAAAAAATCCCTCATCAATCTACACACAATACCCCATAATGACAAAGCAAAAACAGTTTTATTTTTTATTTTTGCAAATGTGTATTGAAAAACAGAAATACCTTGCTGTGAGACTCGAAATTGAGCTCAGGTGCATCTTATTTCCATTGATCATCCTTGAGATGTTTCTACAACTTTATTGGAGTTCAATTGACTGGACAGGATTTGTAAAGGTACACACCTGTCTATATAAGGTCCCACAGTTGACAGTGCATTTCAGAGCAAAAACCAAGCCATGAGGTCGAAGGAATTGTCCGTAGCGCTCCAAGACAGGATTGTGTCGAGGCACAGATCTGGGGAAGGGTACCAAAACATTTCGAGGCACAGCTTGTAGCGTCATACCCAAGAAGACTCAAGGCGGTAATCGCTGCCAATGGTGCTTCAACAAAGTACTGAGTAAAAAGTCTGAATATTATTTCAGTTGAATATTTTTAATACATTTGCACCAAAAAAAACTGTTTTTGCTTTGTCATTATGGGGTATTGTGTGTAGATTGATGAAGGAAAAAAACAATTTAATCAATTTTAGAATAAGGCTGTAACATAACAACATGTGGAAAAAAGTCAAGGGGTCTGAATACATTCCGAGTGTATGGGCATGTGGGCTGAGCAGACATTTAACAAAAAACACAATGCTTTTTTTTTTAAACATAAAGAAAAGTACGTCTTTGACTTTTAAGCTCCAACTCCTCTCTTAATGTACCAACAACAAAGAAAAACTGTGGATATATACATTATATATACATTTGAAGAAAGACTTAAGTACTGTGGTTGGTTTGTTTAAAGTATAGGTGCTGATGAGGGTCTACTTGGGGAGCGTGGTTCCTCCGAGGGACTGAAAAGGGGTGAGTGGCGGCCCCACACACACCTCAGAGAAGTGTCTGATGTCCTCCCCGTCACCCCATCCCAAGCCCCTCTCCATTCACACCAATAACCACCATTAAATCTTATTGTAATGACAAACAAGGAATAATAACAATTCAACATCCTTTTCTATCTGTCCAGAACTCACATTAATTTTAAAACGGATATACAAGTAAAAAAATAAAATAATAATTACAATCCTTCCTTATCTCTCTCTCTCCCAAACCAAATCCATCCCTCTACATCACCTCCCATCCTTACTCCCCCTTACCCACCCAAGCCAAGCTTGTCCCCCCCTCCCATCCTTACCCACCCCTCAAGCCAAGCTTATCGTCAACCCCTCTCCTTGCCCACCTTAGCCAAGTTTCTCCCACCCTCCATCTTTCCCCCCTCCCCTCTTTTCAGGAACACCCACTCCACTCTACACATCCTCTTACTCATCCATTCTCCTTCATTCACCCTATACTTCCGCACACCCATTCTCTCCCACCCTCCTACAAATTATTCATATTCACCCTCCCTCACCCTCGTCTTCATATGCACAGAAACACCAAACAAACCAAACATACATCCACTCACACCCTCTCGCCCACACACACACACACACATCCATAGTACAATTATTGATATTTATTACCTCTTTTATATTGTATTTTCAGTGTCCGGGTATCTAATTGTCTTCGGATAATTATATTGTTACTTCCTAGAGTTACTTGGGGAAAATAGAGTCTAGATTGTGTTGGAGGATGGAAAATAGTTTGATTTTGATCCAAGATGGCGAAGTAGTGCAGTTCTGTTTTGTCGTGTGCCTGTAAATACCCTGTTTTTTTGTATTTTTCGTACATATTTCCCTATCAGACTTTTCATCCTTCTACAAAATATACTTTCCTGCAACCCGCCTCACTCAATGTGGAACGGATTCTATTATTGACTTACCTTTTATATAGAATCTCCAGTTGAAACTAGCTAGCCAGCTAACTAGCTACTTGCTATTAGCCACAGTTAGCGGTATTTCACCCAGAACATTGGATTTTTTTTCTGCGGGATTAATTTAATAATAATAATAATAATAATAATCACTGGATATTAATCACCGGATATTCGGCCAGTCTGCACAGCACAGTCTGCACAGCGCGTTATCGACCCAGAACATATCAGTTTTTCTGCCGGAATCACTGAATCACTGGACCTTTAACTCCGGATTCATCGCTACCAGCTAGCTTCAACTAAATGGACGCTGTGGTCTGGCTAATCATCCTGAGCTAGGCCCATCTCCCGGCTATCTACCTCTCTGTCAACCGGACGGGACCACCTAGTGTTGACACGGAGCCCCGCCGATCCTACACGACCGGTCTGCCGACGAAATCGTCTGATGTGGTTACGACGACGTCGACCACGAAGATTCCATCTGCTAGCCCCGGCCCGCTAGCACACGCTAGTCGTGGCCTCTTGCTCGCTAGTGCTTTAGCAGCCTCCGAACTATCCTATTGCTGTTCACCTGACCTTATGATAACTCAGCTATACAGCTGATGTCTGCTGGACTGTTCCTTTTTACGGTACTACATCCTGTTTATGTTTAGCCTCAGCCCAAACATGGTTAGCTTATTGTTGTTTCGGTTATTTGTAATTGTACTATTTCACTGTAGATCCCCCAGCCCAGCTAAACCTGCCTTAGATAGCTCCTTTGTCCCACCCCCCATACACGCAGAGACCGACTCAATTGGTGCCTCTAGTGATACTATCTCTTTCATTGTTACCCAACGCTTAGGTTTACCCCCACTTTACTCATATCCTTCCATATCCTTGTCTGTACATAATGCCCTGAATCTTTTCTACAACACCCGGAAATCTGCCCCCTTTATTCTATGTACCCAACGCACTAGAAGACCAGTTCTTAAAGCCTTTAGCCGTATCCTTATTCTAGTCCTCCTCTGTTCCTCTGGTGATGTAGAGGCTAACCCAGGCCCTGCAGCCCTCAGTATCACTCCTACTCCCCAGGCGCTATCATTTGCTGACTTCTGTAATCGCAAAAGTCTTGGTTTCTTGCACGTAAACATCAGAAGTCTACTTCCTAAGTTTGAGTTATTCACTGCGTTAGCACACTCCGCCAACCCTGATGTTCTAGCAGTGTCTGAATCCTGGCTCAGGAAGGCCAACAAAAATTCTGAAATTTCCATCCCCAACTATAACATTTTCCATCTAGATAGAACTGCCAAAGGGGGTGGAGTTGCAATCTACTGTAGAGCCTGCAGAGCTCTATCATACTATCCAGGTCTGTGCCCAAACAGTTTGAGCTTCTACTTCTAAAAATCCACCTTTCCAGAAATAAGTATCTCACTGTTGCCGCTTGCTACAGACCCCCCTCAGCCCCCAGATGTGCCCTGGACACCATATGTGAATTGATTGCCCCCCATTTATCCTCAGAGTTCATACTGCTTGGTGACCTAAATTGGGATATGCTTAATACCCCGGCCATCCTACAATCCAAACTAGATGCCCTCAACCTCACGCAAATTATCAACGAACCTACCAGGTACAACCCTAAATCCGTAAACATGGGTACCCTCATAGATATCATCCTGACTAACATACCCTCTAAATACACCTCAGCTGTCTTCAACCAGGATCTCAGCGATCACTGCCTTATTGCCTGAGTCCGTAACGGGTCCGCGGTCAAACGACCACCCCTCATCACTGTCAAACGCTCCCTAAAACACTTTAGCGAGCAGGCCTTCCTAATTGACCTGGCCCAGGTATCCTGGATGGATATAGATCTCATTCCGTCAGTAGAGGATGCCTGGTTGTTCCTTAAAAGTAATTTCCTCTCAATCTTAAATAAACATGCCCCATTCAAAAAATACAGAACTAAGAACCGATATAGCCCCTGGTTCTCCGCAGACTTGACTGCCCTTGACCAGCACAAAAACATCCTGTGGCGTACTGCATTAGCATCAAATAGCCCCCGCGATATGCAACTTTTCAGGGAAGTTAGGAACCAATATACACAAGCAGTCAGGAAAGCAAAAGGCAAACTTTTTCAAACAGAAATTTGCATCCTGTAGCACTAACTCCAAAAAGTTTTGGGACACTGTAAAGTCCATGGAGAATAAGAGCACTTCCTCCCAGTTGCCCACTGCACTGAGGCTAGGAAACACTATCACCACCGATAAATCTACAATAATCGAGAATTTCATCAAGCATTTTGCTACAGCTGGCCATGCTTTCCATCTGGCTACCACTACCCCGGCCACCAACTCTGCACCATCCGCTGAAACTTGCCCATGCCCCCCCCCCGCTTCTCCTTCACACAAATTCAGACAGCTGACGTTTTGAAAGAGCTGCAAAATCTGGACCCCTACAAATCAGCTGGGCTAGACAATCTGGACCCTTTCTTTCTAAAACTAGCCGCCGAAATTGTCGCAACCCCTATTACTAGTCTGTTCAACCTCTCTTCCATAACGTCTGAGATCCCCAGAGATTGGAAAGCTGCCGCGGTCATCCCCCTCTTCAAAGGGGGTGACTCTCTAGATCCAAACTGCTACAGACCTATATCCATCCTGCCCTGCCTTTCGAAAGTATTTGAAAGCCAAGTTAACAAACAGATCACCGACCATTTCGAATACCACCGTACCTTCTCCGCTATGCAATCCGGTTTCTGAGCTGGTCATTGGTGCACTTCAGCCACGCTCAAGGTCCTAAACGATATTATAACCGCGATTGATAATAGACAGTACTGTGCAGCCGTCTTCATCGACCTGGCCAAGGCTTTCGACTCTGTCAACCACCGCATTCTTATTGGCAGACTAAATAGCCTTGGTTTCTCAAATGACTGCCTCGCCTGGTTCACCAACTACTTCTCAGATAGAGTTCAGTGTGTCAAATCGGAGGGCCCGTTGTCTGGACCTATGGCAGTCTCTATGGGGGTGCCACAGGGTTCAAATCTTGGGCCGACACTTTTCTCTGTGTATATCAATGATGTCGCTCTTGCTGCTGGTGACTCTCAGATCCACCTCTACGCAGACGACACCATTTTGTATACATCTGGCCCTTCATTGGACACTGTGTTAACAAACCTCCAAACGAGCTTCAATGCCATACAACACTCCTTCAGTAGCCTCCAACTGCTCTTAAACACTAGTAAAACTAAATGCATGCTTTTCAATCGAACGCTGCTGGCACCCGCCCACCCGACTAGAATCACCACTCTTGACGGGTCTGACCTAGAGTATGTGGACAACTACAAATACCTAGGTGTCTGGTTAGACTGTAAACTCTCCTTCCAGACTCACATAAAGAATCTCCAATCCAAAGTTAAATCTAGAATCGGCTTCCTATTTCGCAACAAAGCATCCTTCACTCATGCTGCCAAACATGCCCTCGTAAAACTGACTATCCTACCGATCCTTGACTTCGGCGATGTCATTTACAAAATAGCCTCCAACACTCTACTCAGCAAATTGGATGTAGTCTATCACAGTGCCATCCGTTTTGTCTCCAAAGCCCCATACACTACCCACCACTGTGACCTGTACGCTCTTGTTGGCTGGTCCTCACTACATGTTCGTCGTCAAACCCACTGGCTCTAGGCCATCTATAAATCACTGCTAGGCAAATCCCCGCCTTATCTTAGCTCATTGGTCACCATAGCAGCACCCACCCGTAGTCTGCGCTCCAGCAGGTATATCTCACTGGTCATTCCCAAAGCCAACACCTCCTTTTGCCGCCATTCCTTCCAGTTCTCTGCTGCCAATGACTGGAACGAATTGCAAAAATCTCTGAAGCTGGAGACTCTTATCTCCCTCACTAACTTTAAGCATCAGTTGTCAGAGCACCTTACCGATCACTGCACCTGTACACAGCCCATCTGAAATTAGCCCACCCAACTACCTCATCCCTATATTGTTATTTATTTTGCTCTTTTGCACCCCAGTATCTCTATTTGCACATAATCTCTTGCACATCTAGCATTCCAGTGTTAATACTATTGTAATTATTTTGCACTATAGCCTATTTATTGCCTTACCTCCATAACTTGCTACATTTGCACACACTGTATATATATTTTCTGTTGTATTTTTGACTTTATGTTTTTTACCCCGTATGTAACTCTGTGTTGTTTTTATCGCACTGCTTTGCTTTATCTTGGCCAGGTCGCAGTTGTAAATGAGAACTTGTTCTCAACTGGCTTACCTGGTTAAATAAAGGTGAAATAAAATAAAAAATAAATAAAAATAGTCTCAATTTACTATAAACTGGTCTTGGGCATCACTGGATGTAGTCTAGCGTGCTCATCTGTTTTTTCAGCTTCTGTCTCTCCTCAGTGCACTGGGCTCTCTTTCAACTAGAAAAGTTTCCTGCAGCCTGTTAAGGGCTTCAACAGTACTTGTGAACTCCATTTCCTTCCATACCCTCAGCGCTGCCGGGAATCAAAGTTGAGACATGATTCCTTTTTCCTCCAGTGACGGTCTGATCGGAATGAATTTCTGGCGTTCTTTCCTCAGTCTAGCAAACAGGTCCTGGACGAATCGAATGGACTGGTAAAGGACCTTGATCTCCTTTACCCCCTGTGCCCTCAGAATGTTGACTTTGGTCTGATAGTTTCACAGCTTAAAGATGACCATTCGAGGGTATTTAGTATTTTTCTGCTCCACGCTGATTCGTTGGCATTGCTGCTGATCCTCCAGTGATACATCCACATCAAGCTCCTCTGATATCAGCTTGATCACGTAGCAAGATCCTCCAGCGATACATCCACATCAAGCTCCTCTGATATCAGCTTGATCACATAACCAGATCCTCCGGTGATACATCCACACCAAGCTCCTTTGACATCAGTTTGATCACGTAGCCAGATCCTCCAGTGATACATCCACAACAAGCTCCTCTGATATCAGCTTGATCTCGTAGCCAGATCCTGGAAACGTCCCCTCTTTCCTCGTCCTCCGGTAAGGACAATATTCTCATATTATTTTGTCTCAATCTGTTTTCTAGCGGATCCAGTTCATCTTCTAAAGTTACAAAACATTAAGAACACCTGCTCTTTCCATGACCAGGTGAATCCAGGTTAAACTCAATATTGGTAAGATGTTTCTAGTGTTTGGAATAGTCAGTGTGTGTCAGAACAGCCTCAGTTCTTCAGGGCATGGAGTGTACAAGGTGTCGAAAGTGTTCCACAGGGATGCTGGCCCATGTTGACTCCAATGGTTCCCAAAGTGGCAGGATATCCTTTGTGGGTGGTGGACCACCCACTTAACAAAGAGTTGCAGTTAGTTTCAGAGTGGGTGGCAAG
The DNA here is from genome assembly GCF_964263955.1 of Coregonus lavaretus. Classification (NCBI taxonomy): domain Eukaryota; kingdom Metazoa; phylum Chordata; class Actinopteri; order Salmoniformes; family Salmonidae; genus Coregonus; species Coregonus lavaretus. The sequence continues at coordinate 214,190 of NW_028157040.1, read as the reverse complement.
GAATAAGTAAGTCCTAAATATTTCTAAAACTAAAAGCATTATATTTGGGACAAATCATTCACTAAACCCAAAACCTAAATTAAATATTGTAACAAACAATGTGGAAATTGAGCAAGTTGAGGTAACTAAACTGCTTGGTGTAACCCTGGATTGTAAACTGTCATGGTCAAAACATATTGTTACAACAGTAGCTAAGATGGGGAGAAGTCTGTCCATAATAAAGCGCAGCTCTGCCTTCTTAACAGCACTATCAACAAGGCAGGTCCTACAGGCTCTAGTTTTGTTGCACCTGGACTACTGTTCAGTCGTGTGGTCAGGTGTCACACAGAGGGATTTAGGAAAATTGCAATTGGCTCAGAACAGGGCAGCACGACTGGCCCTTGGATGTACACAGAGAGCTAATATTAATAATATGCATGTCGATCTCTCCTGGCTCAAAGTGGAGGAGAGATTAACTAAATCACTACTTGTATTTATGAGAGGTGTTGACATGTTGGGTGCACCGAGCTGTCTGTTTGAGCTATTGGCGCACAGCTCGGTCACCCATGCATACCCGACAAGATATGCCATCAGAGATCTCTTCACAGTCCCCAAGTCCAGAACAGACTATGGGAGGCGCACAATACTACATAGAGCCATGACTACATGGAACTCTATTCCACATCAAGTAACTGATGCAAGTAGTAAAATTAGATTTGAAAAACAGATTAAAAAACACCTTATGGAACAGTGGGGACTGTGAAGCAACACAAACATAGACACATGCATACACACACATGATAACATACGCACTATACACACACGTACACATGGATTCTTGTACAGTAGATATGTGGTAGTGGTGGAGTAGGGGCCTGAGGGCACACAGTGTGTTGTTAAATCTGTGAATGTATTGTAATGTTTAAAAAATTGTATGAACTGCCTTAATTTTGCTGGACCCCAGGAAGAGTAGCTGCTGCTTTGGCAAATACGAATACACATACAAATACCTGGGGAAGCCGTCAAGAAGTCCAGGATCCAGTTGCAGAGGGAGGTGTTTAGTCCCAGGGTCCTTAGCTTAGTGATGACCTTTGTGGGCACTATGGTGTTGAACGCTGAGCTGGAGTCAATGAAAAGCATTCTCACATAGGTGTTCCTTTTGTCCAGGTGGGAAAGGGAAGTGTGGAGTGCGATTGAGATTGCGTCATTTGTGGATCTGTGTCACGCCCTGGCTCGGGGGACTCTCGTATGTTGAGCCAGTGTGTTAGTTTCTATGTTTTTGTTGTGGGTCTAGGTTACTTATTTCTATGTTGGTCTGAGTGACTCCCAATCAGAGGCAACGAGTGTCAGCTGGTTGTCTCTGATTGGGAGCCATATTTAAACAGTCGGGTTTTCATTCGTGTTTGTGGGTTTTTGTTTCGAGTCTGTTTATGGTAACCGTGAACTGTCACGTATCGTTCGTTGTTTTGTTCGTGTTGCCTTCAGTGAGAATAAATATGTTTGCATTCAACGCTGCGCATTGGTCCACTCTGTTAGACGATCTTGACAGAAAAACCCACCTCTACTGGACCAAGCAGCGAGTCGAGGAGCCATCGCCAGGGAAATCGCTGGCAGATCTCCGTGGCAGCTTCGACTGGGTCAAGCCCATTGAGGAGCTGAGTGACGAGGGTTGGAGACAGAGAAGCGAGAGGTGGGCGAGAACGATGGAGGCCTGGCCCACGGGGAGGAGAGACCCCCAGAAATTTTTTAGGGGGGGGCTCACGACGTTGGGGCAGCAGGAGGCCGCTATGGAGTGGTCCAGCGGGGTTGCAGAGGAGGCCGCCAGGTTACGGGGGCCACTGGTAGAAGAGGGGATGGAAGGTGTAGAGGCACGGCGAGAGGTACTGGGGTGTGTTACCAGTCCGGTCCGGCCCGTTCCAGATCCCGGTGTAGGGCCAGTGGTGTGTGTCCCTAGTACGGTCCGGTCTGTTCCTGCTCCCCGCACCAAGTCTGTGGTGCGTCTCGTCAGCCCGGCTCTGCCCGTTCCTGCTCTCCGCACCAGGTCTGTGGTGCGCGTCGCCAGCCCAGTCCGGCCCATTCCTGCTACCCGCATCAAGTCTGTGGTGCGTCTCGTCAGCCCAGCTCTGCCCGTTCCTGCTCTCCGCACCAGGTCTGTGGTGCGCGTCGCCAGCCCAGTCCGGCCCATTCCTGCTCCCCGCATCAAGTCTGTGGTGCGTCTCGTCAGCCCGGCTCTGCCCGTTCCTGCTCCCCGCACCAGGTCTGTGGTGCGCGTCGCCAGCCCAGTCCGGCCCATTCCTGCTCCCCGCATCAAGTCTGTGGTGCGTCTCGTCAGCCCGGCTCTGCCCGTTCCTGCTCTCCGCACCAGGTCTGTGGTGCGCGTCGCCAGCCCAGTCCGGCCCATTCCTGCTCCCCGCATCAAGTCTGTGGTGCGTCTCGTCAGCCCGGCTCTGCCCGTTCCTGCTCCCCGCACCAGGTCTGTGGTGCGCGTCGCCAGCCCAGTCCGGCCCATTCCTGCTCCCAGCACCAAGTCTGTGGTGCATTTCGTCAGCCCTGTCCGGCCCGCTCCTGCTCCCCACACCAAGCCAGTGGTGTGCGTCGTCAGTTCAGCACGGCCCGTGCCTGTTCCCCACACCAAGCCAGTGGTGTGCGTTGTCGGTCCGGCACGGCACGTGCCTGTTCCACTGGTGCCTGGTCCGGCGCCGTTCAGATGCGTTACGCCGGAGCTAGAGCAATCCGCTCCACCAGTGTGCAGTCCAGCTCCGGTCAGCAGGACCAGACCGGACCAGGGGTACTTTGGGGGGTTAGAGAGCGAGTGGGGATCATGCCCGGAGCCGGATCCGCCGCCTAGGCGGAGTGCCCACCCGGTCCCTCCCCTGTTGTGTTTCGTTGGCGCGGTCGGAGTCCGCGCCTTTAGGGGGGGGGTACTGTCACGCCCTGGCTCGGGGGACTCTCGTATGTTGAGCCAGGGTGTTAGTTTCTATGTTTTTGTTGTGGGTCTAGGTTACTTATTTCTATGTTGGTCTGAGTGACTCCCAATCAGAGGCAACGAGTGTCAGCTGGTTGTCTCTGATTGGGAGCCATATTTAAACAGTCGGGTTTTCATTCGTGTTTGTGGGTTTTTGTTTCGAGTCTGTTTATGGTAACCGTGAACTGTCACTTATCGTTCGTTGTTTTGTTCGTGTTGCCTTCAGTGAGAATAAATATGTTTGCATTCAACGCTGCGCATTGGTCCACTCTGTTAGACGATCTTGACAATCTGTTGGGGCAGTATGCGAATTTAAGTGGGTCTAGGGTTGATAGTGTTGATGTGAGTCATGACCAGCCTTTCAAAACACTTCATAGCTACCGACGTGAGTGCTACGGGGCGGTAGTCATTTACTTAGGTTACCTTCGCTTTCTTGGGCACAGGGAATATGGTGGTCTCCTTGAAACATGTTGGTATTACAGACTCAGTCAGGGACATGTTGAAAATGTCAGTGAAGACACTTGCCAGTTGGTCAGCGGATGCTCTGAGTACACGCTCTGGTGATCCGTCTGGCCCCACGGCCTTGTGAATGTTGACCTGTTTAAAGGTCTTGCTCACATCGGTTACGGAGAGCGTGATCACACAGATCACACAGGCATTTAGCTCGTCTGGTAGGCTCGCGTCACTGGGCAGCTCGCGTCTGGATTTCCCTTTGTAGTCCGTAATAGTTTGCAAGCCCTGCCACATCCGACGAGCGTTAGAGCTGGTGTAGTAGGATTCAGTCTTAGTCCTGTATTGACACTTTGCCTGTTTGATGGTTCATCTGACGGCAGAGCGGGATTTCTTATAAGTGTCTGCTCCTATAAGTGTCCGCTCCTTGAAAGCGGCAGCTGTAGCCTTTAGCTTGGTGCAGATGTTGCCTGTAATCCATGGCTTCTGGTTGGGATATGTACGCATGGTCACTGTGGGGACGACGTCGTCGATGCACTTATTGATGAAGCCGGTGACTGAGGTGGTATACACCTCAATGCCATTGGATGAATCCCGAAACAAATTCCAGTCTGTGCTAGCAAAACAGTCCTGTAGCGTAGCATCCGCGTCATCTGACCACTTCTGTATTGAGTGAGTCACTGGTACATTTTTACATTTACATTTTAGTCATTTAGCAGACGCTCTTATCCAGAGCGACTTACAGGAGCAATTAGGGTTAAGTGCCTTGCTCAAGGGCACATTTACGTCATTTAGCAGACGCTCTAGTCCAGAGCGACTCACAAATTGATGCATTCACCCTATAGCCAGTGGGATAACCACTTTACAATTTTTTTTTTTTGGGGGGGGGGGGGGGTAGAAGGATTACTTTATCCTATCCCAGGTATTCCTTAAAGAGGTGGGGTTTCAAATGTCTCCGGAAGGTGGTGAGTGACTCCGCTGTCCTGGCGTCGTGAGGGAGCTTGTTCCACCATTGGGGTGCCAGAGCAGCGAACAGTTTTGACTGGGCTGAGCGGGAACTATGCTTCCGCAGAGGAAGGGGAGCCAGCAGGCCAGAGGTGGATGAACGCAATGCCCTCGTTTGGGTGTAGGGACTGATCAGAGCCCGAAGGTACAGAGGTGCCATTCCCCTCGCTGCTCCAAAGGCAAGCACCATGGTCTTGTAACGGATGCGAGCTTCAACTGGAAGCCAGTGGAGTGTGCGGAGGAGGGGGGTGACGTGAGAGAACTTGGGAAGGTTGAACACCAGACGGGCTGCGGCATTCTGGATGAGTTGTAGGGGTTTAATGGCACATGCAGGGAGGCCAGCCAACAGCGAGTTGCAGTAATCCAGACGGGAGATGACAAGTGCCTGGATTAGGACCTGTGCCGCTTCCTGTGTAAAGCAGGGTCGTACTCTCCGAATGTTGTAGAGCATGAACCTGCAGGAGCGGGTCACCGCCTTGATGTTAGCGGAGAACGACAGGGTGTTATCCAGGGTCACGCCAAGGCTCTTCGCACTCTGGGAGGAGGACACAACGGAGTTGTCAACCGTGATGGCGAGATCATGGAACGGGCAGTCCTTCCCCGGGAGGAAGAGCAGCTCCGTCTTGCCAGGGTTCAGCTTGAGGTGGTGATCCGTCATCCATACTGATATGTCTGCCAGACATGCAGAGATGCGATTCGCCACCTGGTTATCAGAAGGGGGAAAGGAGAAGATTAGTTGTGTATCGTCAGCGTAGCAATGATAGGAGAGGCCATGTGAGGATATGACAGAGCCAAGTGACTTGGTGTATAGGGAGAAAAGGAGAGGGCCTAGAACTGAGCCCTGGGGGACACCAGTGGTGAGAGCACGTGGTGCGGAGACAGCTTCTCACCACGCCACTTGGTAGGAGCGACCGGTCAGGTAGGAAGCAATCCAGGAGTGAGCCGCGCCGGAGATGCCCAGCTCGGAGAGGGTGGAGAGGAGGATCTGATGGTTCACAGTATCAAAGGCAGCAGACAGGTCTAGAAGGACAAGAGCAGAGGAGAGAGAGTTAGCTTTAGCAGTGCGGAGAGTCTCCGTGACACAGAGAAGAGCAGTCTCAGTTGAATGACCAGTCCTGAAACCTGATTGGTTTGGATCAAGAAGGTCATTCTGAGAGAGATAGCAAGAGAGTTGGCTAAAGACGGCACGCTCAATGGTTTTGGAAAGAAAAGAAAGAAGGGATACTGGTCTGTAGTTGTTGACATCAGTGGGGTCGAGTGTTGGTTTTTTGAGAAGGGGAGCAACTCTCGCTCTCTTGAAGACGGAAGGGACATGGCCAGCGGTCAAGGATGAGTTGATCAGCGAGGTGAGGTAGGGGAGAAGGTCACCGGAGATGGTCTGGAGAAGGGAGGAGGGGATGGGGTCAAGCGGGCAGGTTGTTGGGCAGCCTGCAGTCACAAGTCGCAGGATTTTATCTGGAGAGAGAGGGGAGAAAGAAGTCAAAGCATAGGGTAGGGCAGTGTGAGCAGGACCAGCAGTGTCATTAGACTTAACAAACGAGGATCGGATGTCGTCAACCTTCTTTTCAAAGTGGTTGACGAAGTCATCCACAGAGAGAGAGGAGGGGGGGGGGGGGGGGGGAGGATTCAGGAGGGAGGAAAATGTGGCAAAGAGCTTCCTAGGGTTAGAGGCAGATGCTTGGAATTTAGAGTGGTAGAAGGTGGCCTTAGCAGCAGAAACAGATGAAGAACATGTAGAGAGGAGGGAGTGAAAAGATGCCAGGTCGGCAGGGAGTTTAGTTTTCTTCCATTTCCGCTCCGCTGCCCGGAGCTCTGTTCTGTGAGCTCGCAATGAGTCATCAAGCCACGGAGCTGGAGGGGAGGACCGAGCCGGCCGGGAGGATAGGGGACACAGAGAGTCAAAGGATGCAGAAAGGGAGGAGAGGAGGGTTGAGGAGGCAGAATCAGGAGATTGGAGGGAGAAGGATTGAGCAGAGGGAAGAGATGATAGGATGGAATAGGAGAGAGTAGTGGGAGAGAGAGAGCGAAGGTTGCGGCGGCGCATTACCATCTGTGTAGGGGCAGAGTGAGTAGTGTGGGAGGAGATCGAGAGAGAAAAGGAAACAAAGTAGTGGTCGGAGACATGGAGGGGAGTTGCAGTGAGATTAGTAGAGGAGCAGCATCTAGTGAAGATGAGGTCAAACGTATTGCCTGCCTTGTGAGTAGGGGGGGACGGTGAGAGGGTGAGGTCAAAAGAGGAGAGGAGTGGAAAGAAGGAGGCAGAGAGAAATGAGTCAAATGTGGACATAGGGAGGTTGAAATCCCCCAAAACTGTGAGGGGTGAGCCATCCTCAGGAAAGGAACTTATCAAGGCGTCAAGCTCATTGATGAACTCTCCAAGGGAACCTGGAGGGCGATAGATGACAAGGATATTAAGCTTAAATGGGCTAGTGACTGTGACAGCATGGAATTCAAATGAGGAGATAGACAGATGGGTTAGGGGAAAAATTGAGAATGTCCACTTGGGAGAGATGAGGATTCCTGTACCACCACCCCTCTGACCAGATGCTCTCGGGGTATGCGAGAACACATGGTCAGACGAGGAGAGAGCAGTAGGAGTAGCAGTGTTTTCAGTGGTGATCCATGTTTCCGTCAGCGCCAGGAAGTCGAGGGACTGGAGGTTGGCATAGGCTGGGATGAAGTCAGCTTTGTTGGCAGCAGAACGGCAGTTCCAGAGGCTGCCTGCGACCTGGAACTCCAGGTGTGGGGTGCGTGCAGGGACCACCAGGTTAGAGAGGCAGCAGCCACGCGGCGTGGTGCGTTTGTGTAGCCTGTGCAGAGAGGAGAGAACAGGGATAGGCAGAGGCATAGTTGACAGGCTGTAGCAAATGGCTACAAAAATGCAGAGGAGATCGGAATGAAATGAGCTAAGCATCTGGGAGAGGAGAGAGCAGGGCCTCCCTCACCAAAAACTTCTACCTCAGAAACTAAAATTGTTTCACTGAACCACCCGAACAAAAACTCTCCCAACTTCCACCTTTAGAAATCAGAATTGTTGTGAACCACAGCGGTTCAATGTTTAAAGGAATAGACTCAACCCACTTTATTCAGCTATCTAACTATGACACCATAGCTAACTAGCATGCTAGCATCCAATAACAATAACACACAGTTTAGCACCAACACTTGGTCACAACAAACCACCAATAGTGTGTTAACTAGCTAACTAGCATGCTAGCATCCAGTAACACACAGTTTAGCACCAACACTTGGTCACAACAAACCACCAATAGTGTGATAACACACTAAACAGATCATTCGTGTCTGTGTCAAGTTCCTTTCATGACGCAGCAATGATTAAACGTTGGCTAGCTAGGACAAGTATATTGTATTTAGCTACTACAGTACAGTTAGCTGGTCATGTTGGGTAGCTAGCAATGGCCACTGTGTTGACTTTGTTTGAAGAACGGCTAGCTAGCTAGCTTCGTGCTACACCCGGCACACAATGGCTACTGTGTTGACTCTGACTCTGTTCGAAAAACGGCTAGTTAGCTCGCTTCGTGCTACAGCCGGCACGGCCGAAGACACTGCCAACCTACAGTAACTACCCACAACAACCCACAATGCCTAGCTATGACGCCATAGCTAACTAGCATGCTAGCATCCATTAACACACAGTTTAGCACCAATACTTGGTTACAACAAACTGCCAAGAGTGTGTTAGCACACTAAACAGATAATTCATGTCCGTGTCTAGTTCCTTTCATAACGCATAACGCAGCAAAAATTAAACGTTGGCTAGCAGCACATTAACATTGGAAACAGCACTCCACCGTTGCTAAACGTTACCAGTAGCTACCCGCTAGCTAGCTAGCCTCGTGCTTCGATACTAACCTACAATTACCTACGGAAACCTACAATAACAACAATACTAACCTACAATAACTACAATACCTAACTACAACTAACTACCTACCTACGATCTAATACATGGTTAAGCTTTACTCAACACCATATGAGAAGCTTACCTCCTGCTTACCTCCTGCTAGAGAAAACACAACCTCTCCCGATGGTGTCCTGAGTAAGCAGAAATCAGGAGGATAGATTTATGGTCAGATTTGCCAAATGGAGGGCGAGGGAGAGCTTTGTATGCGTCTCTGTGTGTGGAGTAAAGGTTGTCTAGAGTTCTTTTCCCTCTGGTTGCCCGTGTGACATGCTGGTAGAAATGAAGTAAAACGGATTTAAGTTTGCCTGCATTAAAGTCCCCGGCCACTAGGATTTAAGTTTGCCTCTGGATGAGCATTTTCTTGTTTGCTTATGGCCTTATACAGCTCGTTGAGACCGATATAGTGCCAGCATCGGTTTGTGGTGGTAAATAGACGGCTACGATTAATATATATGAGAACTCTCTCGGTAGATAGTGTGATCTACAGTTTATCATGAGGTACTCTACCTCAGGCGAGCAAAACCTCAAGACTTCCTTAATATTAGACATCGCGCACCAGCTGTTATTGACAAATAGACACACACCCCCGGCCCTAGTCTTACCAGACGTAGCTGTTCTGTCCTGCCGATGGAAAACCCAGCCAGCTCTATATTATCTGTGTCGTCGTTCAGCCACCAGGTTTAAGCCAGTTGAGAACAAGTTCTCATTTAAAACTGCGACCTGGCCAAGATAAAGCAAAGCAGTGCGATAAAAACAACAACACAGAGTTACATATGGGGGTAAACAAAAACGTACAGTCAATAACACAATAGAACATCTATATACAGTGTGTGCAAATGTAGCAAGTTATGGAGGTAAGGCAATAAATAGGCCATAGTGCAAAATAATTATAATTTAGTATTAACACTGGAGTGATAGATGTGCAAGAGATGATGTGCAAATAGAGATACCGGTGGTGCAAATGAGCAAAATAAATAACAATATGGGGATGAGGTAGTTGGGTGGGCTAATTACAGATGGGCTGTGTACAGGTGCAGTGATCGGTAAGCTGCTCTGACAACTGATGCTTAAAGTTAGTGAGGGAGATAAGCGTCTCCAGCTTTTTGCAGTTCGTTCCAGTCATTGGCAGCAGAGAACTGGAAGGAATGGCGGCCAAAGGAGGTGTTGGCTTTGGGGATGACCAGTGAGATATACCTGCTGGAGCGCATACTACGGTGGGTGTTGCTATGGTGACCAATGAGCTAAGATAAGGCGGGGATTTGCCTAGCAGTGATTTATAGATGACCTGGAGCCAGTGGGTTTCGCGACGAATATGTAGTGAGGTCCAGCCAACGAGAGCGTACAGGTCACAATGGTGGGTAGTATATGGGGCTTTGGTGACAAAACGGATGGCACTGTGATAGACTACATCCAATTTGCTGAGTAGAGTGTTGGAGGATATTTTGTAAATGACATCGCCGAAGTCAAGGATCGGTAGGATAGTCAGTTTTACGAGGGCATGTTTGGCAGCATGAGTGAAGGAGGCTTTGTGTCACGGTTTCGGCCGAGGCTGCCTCTCTTCCTTGCTCGGGCAGGCTTCGGCGTTCGTCGTCTCCGGAATACTAGCTGCCACCGTTGCATGTTTCTATGTTCGTTTGCTTTTGTCTGATTGTTGTTACACCTGTTATCGTTTAGTGTAATTAGTGTCCTATAAGTTCTCGTTGTGTTTGTCTAGTGTTGTGTGTTATTGTTTTACTGTCGTGCCGGTAGGCTGTATTTCTACTGTTTGCTCGGTTGAGCTATTTCTCCATATTGTTTGGAGTGTTTTGTCGCACCTGATAGTGCGCCCGTTATTTTCGCCTACGTGCGGAGTTTTTGCCTCAGGGCATTTATTCGTGATTGTTTTTGTGTGCATCTACTAAAGTCTGTTGGACTAACGTTCTGCGTCCTGCGCCTGATTCCACCACCACACCCACCTACATCTACCTTGACAGAATAACACACCACAAGAATGGAATCAGCAGGAGCCGCAGCAGCACAGGCGACGCTGGAGGACCGGGTCCGCGAGCAGAATGACCAGATCCTGCGGATGGGGTCCGCACTGCAGGAGGTGATCACCACCATCCGAGGCTGGGAGACCCGAGGGACACCTCCACCACCATCCTCCCTGCCCGCACCATCGGCAAGTCAGCCCATTCCCGCTCCGGAACCCAGAGGAGTTCGACTCTCGCTCCCGAGGGCCTACGATGGGACCGCTGCCGGGTGTCAGGGATTCCTTCTCCAGGTGGAGCTTTACCTGGCCACCGTGCACCCGGCGCCCTCGGGACACGAGAGCGTGTCCGCCCTGATCTCCTGCCTTTCTGGTAAGGCGTTGGAATGGGCCAACGCAGAGTGGAGGAGAATCGACGCTACCACCATCACCTACGACGAGTTCTCCCGCCGCTTCAGAGCGGTGTTTGACCATCCCCCGGAGGGGAAAGCGGCGGGGGAGCGTCTGTTCTGCCTCCGGCAGGGTAAGAGGAGTGCCCAGGAGTTCGCCTTAGAATTCCGTACTCTAGCGGCGGATGCAGGGTGGAATGAGCGGGCCCTCATCGATCACTACCGATGTAGTCTACGTGAGGACGTCCGTAGGGAGCTGGCCTGTAGGGACACCAGCCTCTCGTTCGACCAGTTCGTCGACATGTCCATCAGGCTGGATACCCTGCTAGCTACCCGCGGACGTCCCGAGGGGGGTCCGTCCATTTCACCCTCCAGCGCCTCCGAGCCGTGCCCCATGGAGCTCGGGGGCGCTGGCGCTAGAGAGAGGAGGGGTCGGATGACGAGGGGGTCCATCTCCTGCACCAACTGTGGTCGGGGAGGACACACCGCGGCTAGGTGCTGGGGATGGCCTCCTAGGGGAGAAGACGACAGGTCCCGCACTGGGGAGTCCTTCCAGGTGAGTAGGCGCCCCACTCACCCAGAGCTCTCTGTTGCACACTTCTGTATGCCTGTGCGTTTTCCACAGGTAGCACCTCATTCCCAGCATAAGGCGCTGGTAGATTCAGGCGCGGCTGGGAATTTTGTTGATAAGAAATGTTGTTTAGCCTTAGGGATTCCCCTTCTCCCTGTTGACGTTCCCTTCCCCGTTCATGCCCTAGATAGCCGTCCGTTGGGTGCGGGCTTGATCAGGGAGGTCACGGCGCCACTTAGGATGTGTGCGCAGGGGGGTCATCAGGAGATGATCCAGCTATTTCTGATCGACTCGCCTGCGTATCCGGTGGTGCTGGGCATGCCCTGGTTGAGTACCCATAACCCATCTATTTCGTGGCAGGAGAGGGCTCTGATGGAGTGGTCTGCCCAGTGTGTGGGTCGATGTTTAGGCGTTTCCGTAGGGGCTACCTCGGTGGAGAGTCCAAACCAGGTGCCCGCATTGCACGTTCCCCCTGAGTATGGGGATTTGGCTATTGTGTTCAGTAAGTCAAGGGCGACGCAGTTGCCTCCCCATAGGCAGGGAGATTGTGCGATAGACCTCCAGGCAGGAGTTGCGCTCCCACGGAGCCATGTGTATCCTCTGTCTCAGGAGGAAAAGAGAGCTATGGAGACTTACATAGACGAATCTCTGAGACAAGGATACATACGGCCCTCCACTTCCCCTGCGTCCTCGAGTTTCTTTTTTGTGAAGAAAAAGGATGGGGGGTTACGCCCGTGCATTGACTACCGTGGTCTCAATCAGATCACGGTGAAGTACAGTTATCCACTCCCGCTGATTGCGACCATGACGGAGTCATTGCACGGGGTGCGTTTCTTCACTAAATTAGATCTCAGGAGCGCGTACAACTTGGTGCGCATTAGGGGGGGCGATGAATGGAAGACAGCCTTTAGTACCACCTCGGGCCATTACGAGTATCTTGTCATGCCATACGGGTTGATGAACGCTCCTTCAGTTTTCCAATCATTCGTGGATGAGATCTTCAGGGACATGCAGGGGCAGGGGGTGGTCGTGTACATAGATGACATTCTCGTGTACTCGCCTACCCGAGTCGAGCATGTGGCCCTGGTGCGCCGAGTGTTGCGGAGGCTGTTGGAGCACGACCTGTATGTCAAGGCAGAGAAGTGTCTGTTCTTCCAGGAGTCGGTCTCCTTTTTGGGTTATCAGTTGTCTGCGTCAGGGGTGAAGATGGAGGTAGACCGGGTGTCAGCCGTGCGTAATTGGCAAACGCCAACCACTGTGAAGGAGGTGCAGCAGTTTTTGGGGTTTGCGAATTACTACCGGAGGTTTATCCGGGGTTTTGGACAGGTGGCAGCTCCCATAACGTCTCTTTTGAAGGGGGGTCCGGTGTGTCTGCAGTGGTCAGCCGAGGCGGACAGGGCGTTTGGGAGGCTGAAGGACCTGTTTACCTCGGCCCCGGTGCTGGCGCATCCGGATCCCTCTTTGCCATTTCAGGTAGAGGTGGACGCGTCAGAGGCCGGTGTAGGAGCCGTGCTTTCGCAACGGTCCGGCGCGCCACCTAAACTCCGCCCCTGTGCCTTTTATTCCAAGAAGCTCAGTCCGGCGGAGCGAAACTATGACGTAGGGGACAGGGAGCTGTTAGCCGTGGTACAGGCCCTAAAGGTGTGGAGGCACTGGCTTGAGGGGGCTCAACACCCTTTCCTCATTTTGACGGACCACCGTAACCTGGAGTACATCCGGGCAGCGAGGAGGCTGAACCCTCGCCAGGCGAGGTGGAATATGTTTTTGACCCGGTTCACATTTAAGATCACGTACATCCCTGGGTCACAGAACGGTAAGGCAGACGCACTGTCTCGGCGGTATGACACGGAGGAGAGGTCCGTGGAGCCCACTCCCATACTGCCGGAGTCTTGTCTGGTGGCACCGGTAGTGTGGGAGGTCGATGCTGAACTCGAGCGGGCGTTACGCACCGACCCTAGTCCACCTCAATGCCCGGAGGGTCGGAAGTACGTTCCGCTCGAGGTTCGGGATCGATTGATCTATTGGGCTCACACGTCACCCTCCTCTGGACACCCTGGTATCGGCCGGACAGTGCACTGTCTTAGTGCCAAGTACTGGTGGCCCACGTTGGCGAGGGATGTGAGGGTTTATGTTTCCTCCTGCTCGGTGTGCGCCCAGTGTAAGGCGCCTAGACATCTGCCTAGGGGTAAGTTACTACCCCTGCCCGTTCCACAACGACCATGGTCTCACCTCTCGGTGGATTTCCTCACTGACCTTCCTCCTTCACAGGGGAATACCACTATACTGGTCGTTGTGGACCGGTTTTCTAAGGCCTGTCATTTGCTCCCTATGCCGGGCCTTCCTACTGCCCTGCAAACCGCCGAAGCACTATTCACCCATGTGTTCCGGCACTACGGGGTACCCGAGGATATTGTGTCTGATCGAGGTCCCCAATTTACCTCCAGAGTCTGGAGAGCTTTTATGGAGTGGTTGGGGGTCTCGGTGAGCCTCACCTCGGGTTACCACCCGGAGAGTAATGGGCAGGTGGAACGTGTGAACCAGGATGTGGGTAGGTTTCTTAGAACATACTGCCAGGACCGGCCGGAGGAGTGGGCCAGGTACGTTCCCTGGGCCGAAATGGCCCAGAATTGGATGAGTGGGTGCGGCGCTCGGAGGAGACATGGAACGCTGCACACGTCCACCTGCAGCGGGCCCTCCGTCGTCATAAGGCGAGCGCCGATCTCCACCGCAGTGAGGGACCGGTGTACGCACCTGGTGATCGAGTCTGGCTCTCTACCAGAAACCTGCCCCTCTGCCTGCCCTGTCGGAAACTGGGTCGGCGGTTTGTAGGGCCATTTAAAGTCCTGAGAAGGTTGAACGAGGTGTGTTACAAATTACAACTACCTGTTGAGTATAAAATTATTAACCCCTCGTTCCATGTGTCTCTTCTCAGGCCGGTGGTAGCTGGCCCACTCCAAGAAAGTGAGATCAGGGAGACTCCTCCGCCCCCATTGGACATCGAGGGGGCACCGGCGTACTCCGTGCGGTCCATCTTGGATTCGAGACGTCGGATGGGGGGTCTCCAATATCTAGTGGAGTGGGAGGGGTACGGCCCGGAGGAACGGTGCTGGGTGCCGAGGAGAGACATTTTGGACCCGTCTCTCCTGACGGAATTCCATCGTGGGCACCCGACGCACCCTGCTCCGCGTCCTCCTGGTCGTCCCCGAGGCCGGAGTCGGCGCACGTCTGGAGCCGCGCGTCAAGGGGGGGGGTACTGTCACGGTTTCGGCCGAGGCTGCCTCTCTTCCTTGCTCGGGCAGGCTTCGGCGTTCGTCGTCTCCGGAATACTAGCTGCCACCGTTGCATGTTTCTATGTTCGTTTGCTTTTGTCTGATTGTTGTTACACCTGTTATCGTTTAGTGTAATTAGTGTCCTATAAGTTCTCGTTGTGTTTGTCTAGTGTTGTGTGTTATTGTTTTACTGTCGTGCCGGTAGGCTGTATTTCTACTGTTTGCTCGGTTGAGCTATTTCTCCATATTGTTTGGAGTGTTTTGTCGCACCTGTTAGTGCGCCCGTTATTTTCGCCTACGTGCGGAGTTTTCGCCTCAGGGCATTTATTCGTGATTGTTTTTGTGTGCATCTACTAAAGTCTGTTGGACTAACGTTCTGCGTCCTGCGCCTGATTCCACCACCACACCCACCTACATCTACCTTGACACTTTGTTGTTATTCAGCAGTATTCAGCTAGCTGGGGGCTAGAAGGCTAAGAACAGACAGGGAGTTATTCAGCAGTATTCAGCTAGCTGGGGGCTAGAAGGCTAAGAACAGACAGGGAGTTATTCAGCAGTATTCAGCTAGCTGGGGGCTAGAAGGCTAAGAACAGACAGGGAGTTATTCAGCAGTATTCAGCTAGCTGGGGGCTAGAAGGCTAAGAACAGACAGGGAGTTATTCAGCAGTATTCAGCTAGCTGGGGGCTAGAAGGCTAAGAACAGACAGGGAGTTATTCAGCAGTATTCAGCTAGCTGGGGGCTAGAAGGCTAAGAACAGACAGGGAGTTATTCAGCAGTATTCAGCTAGCTGGGGGCTAGAAGGCTAAGAACAGGCAGGGAGTTATTCAGCAGTATTCAGCTAGCTGGGGGCTAGAAGGCTAAGAACAGACAGGGAGTTATTCAGCAGTATTCAGCTAGCTGGGGGCTAGAAGGCTAAGAACAGACAGGGAGTTATTCAGCAGTATTCAGCTAGCTGGGGGCTAGAAGGCTAAGAACAGGCAGGGAGTTATTCAGCAGTATTCAGCTAGCTGGGGGCTAGAAGGCTAAGAACAGACAGGGAGTTTTCTGTAGCATTCAGCTCCACAATGCTATCAGAGGAATGTGACAGAATATAAAAAGTACAAAGAAGAGGTCAGAGGTCTCGCTAATGCTAATTTCATGCTTGTTCAGAAATAAATGGCGTTAATAGAGGAGATAGGGTTAGGCTAGGTATGAATAATTACCACAGGCTTTTATGTCAACGTTCTGGAACAACTAATTTGAAATGAGTGAAATTAGTAGTCACATTATTAGGTCTGCTTATAAGCCACTGTGATCCATTGTATAATTAGTCAACTATTAGTTATTCATTATGCTATACTGACTGTCTGTCTACTTCTGGGTTGCTATTTCTGAATAGAAAATAATAATTGAGACTATTTCAATAATAAGAAAACATGTTAAAAGGGATAAAGAAATGATGTCTTCAGCTCCATGAGATCACCAGCAACAGTCTCAGTAGAAACCTCAATGTATCTACATCTTAAATATTGCTGAGTCTTAGCTGCAGAAACTAATTTCATTTAACCCAGGACTACACTTTTATCTTTAAAGTAACTTATCTCAGAATCACACTGACTTTGTGCAGATTCAACCAGTTTTGTCTTTAAATGTCTCTGCAGTGCTTAATGCACATGTACTGCAGAATGTGGTGTCCTTCAATGTCTCAATTCTATTGCTTTTTTCAAAGTGACAAATACTTCAGAGATACTTGAGAAAAGAAAATTAATACAATTCCAGCACATATTTCTTTCATGTAATCAACTTCTCTTAGTACTTTATTTTTCAAGGCTACTGAAATCAAATCAAAGTGTATTTGTCACATGCTTGGTAAAAAAAAAAAAACAGGTGTAGACTAACAGTGAAATGCTTCCTTACAGGTCCTTTTACAACAATACATAGGTAAAGATAAAAGAGATATAATAGAAATAGTGACATGAGGAAAAAATACAGAGTGAATAACAAAGGCATCTTGGCATCTCTGAGGAGACCTGAGACATAATGAACACAACATGCTCTATGGTGAGTCATCCTGCTCTCTTCTGATGGTAGATGAAGCAGAGAGGAGCAGTTCTTCCAGATATTTACTGTATGTCCAAAGGCTTGATGGGGAGATATGGCCAATGGCTTGATGTGGAGATATGGCCAATGGATTGATGAGGAGATATGGCCAATGGATAGATGGGGAGATATGGCCAATGGCTTGATGAGGAGATATGGCCAATGGCTTGATGAGGAGATATGGCCAATGGCTTGATGGGGAGATATGGTCAATGGCTTGATGAGGAAATATGGCCAATGGATTGATGGGGAGATATGGCCAATGGCTTGATGAGGAGATATGACAAATGGCTTGATGAGGAGATATGACCAATGGCTTGATGGGGAGATATGGCCAATGGCTTGATGGGGAGATATGACCAATTGCTTGATGGGGAGATATGGCCAATGGCTTGAGGAGGAGATATGGCCAATGGCTAGATGGGGAGATATGGCCAATGACTTGATGGGGAGATATGGCCAATGGCTTGATGAGGAGATATGGCCAATGGCTTGATGGGGAGATATGGCCAATGGCTTGATGAGGACATGTGGCCAAAGGCTTGATGAGGAGATATGGCCAAAGGCTTGATGGGGAGATATGGCCAATGGCTTGATGAGGAGATATGGCCAATGGCTTGATAAGGACATGTGGCGAAAGGCTTGATGAGGAAATATGGCCAATGGCTTGATGAGGAGATATGGCCAATGGCTTGATGGGGAGATATGGCCAATGGCTTGATGAGGACATGTGGCCAAAGGCTTGATGAGGAGATATGGCCAAAGGCTTGATGGGGAGATATGGCCAATGGATTGATGGGGAGATATGGCCAATGGCTTGATGAGGAGATATGACCAATGGCTTGATGGGTAGATATGGCCAATGGCTTGATGGGGAGATATGACCAATGGCTTGATGGGGAGATATGGCCAATGGCTTGAGGAGGAGATATGACCAATGGATTGATGGGGAGATATGGCCAATGACTTGATGGGGAGATATGGCCAAAGGCTTGATGAGGAGATATGGCCAATGGCTAGATGAGGAGATATGGCCAATGGATTGATGGGGAGATATGGCCAATGGCTAGATGGAGAGATATGGCCAATGTCTTGATGAGGAGATATGGCCAATGGCTTGATGAGGAGATATGGCCAATGGCTTGATGAGGAGATATGGCAAATGGATTGATGAGGAGATATGGCAAATGGATTGATGAGGAGATATGACCAATGGCTTGATGGGGAGATATGGTCAATGGCTTGATGGGGAGATATGACCAATGGCTTGATGGGGAGATATGGCCAATGGCTTGATGGTGAGATATGGACAATGGCTTGATGAGGAAATATGGCCAATGGATTGATGGGGAGATATGGCCAATGGCTTGATGAGGAGATATGACAAATGGCTTGATGAGGAGATATGACCAATGGCTTGATGGGGAGATATGGCCAATGGCTTGATGGGGAGATATGACCAATGGCTTGATGGGGAGATATGGCCAATGGCTTGAGGAGGAGATATGGCCAATGGCTAGATGGGGAGATATGGCCAATGACTTGATGGGGAGATATGGCCAATGGCTAGATGAGGAGATATGGCCAATGGATTGATGGGGAGATATGGCCAATGGCTTGAGGAGGAGATATGGCCAATGGGGGGGGGGGGGGGGTAGAAGGATTACTTTATCCTATCCCAGGTATTCCTTAAAGAGGTGGGGTTTCAAATGTCTCCGGAAGGTGGTGAGTGACTCCGCTGTCCTGGCGTCGTGAGGGAGCTTGTTCCACCATTGGGGTGCCAGAGCAGCGAACAGTTTTGACTGGGCTGAGCGGGAACTATGCTTCCGCAGAGGAAGGGGAGCCAGCAGGCCAGAGCTGGATGAACGCAATGCCCTCGTTTGGGTGTAGGGACTGATCAGAGCCCGAAGGTACAGAGGTGCCGAGACAGATGGGGAGATATGGCCAATGAGACAGATGGGGAGATATGGCCAATGGCTTGATGGGGAGATATGGCCAATGGCTTGATGGGGAGATATGACCAATGGCTTGATGGGAAGATATGGCCAATGAGACAGATGGGGAGTTATGGCCAATGGCTTGATGGGGAGATATGGCCAATGAGACAGATGGGGAGATATGGCTTGATGGGGAGATATTACCAATGGCTTGATGGGGAGATATGGCCAATGGCTTGAGGAGGAGATATGACCAATGGATTGATGGGGAGATATGGCCAATGACTTGATGGGGAGATACGGCCAAAGGCTTGATGAGGAGATATGGCCAATGGCTAGATGAGGAGATATGGCCAATGGATTGATGGGGAGATATGGCCAATGGCTTGAGGAGGAGATATGGCCAATGGCAAGATGGGGAGATATGGCCAATGACTTGATGGAGAGATATGGCCAATGGCTTGATGGGGAGATATGGCCAATGGCTTGATGGGGAGATATGGCCAATGGCTAGATGGTGAGATATGGCCAATGAGACAGATGGGGAGATATGGCCAATGACTTGATGGGGAGATATGGCCAATGGCTTGATGGGGAGATATGGCCAATGGCTTGATGGGGAGATATGGCCAATGGCTTGATGGGGAGATATGGCCAATGGCTTGATGGGTAGATATGGCCAATGGCTTGATGGGGAGATATGGCCAATGAGACAGATGGGGAGATATGGCCAATGGCTTGATGAGGAGATATGGCCAATGAGACAGATGGGGAGATATGGCCTATGGCTTGATGGGGAGATAAGGCCACTGGCTTGATGGGGAGATATGACCAATGGCTTGATGGGGAGATATGGCCAATGGCTTGATGGGGAGATATGGCCAATGAGACAGATGGGGAGATATGGCCAATGGCTTGATGGGGAGATGTGGCCAATGGCTTGATGGGGAGATATGGCCAATGAGACAGATGGGGAGATATGGCCAATGGCTTGATGGGGAGATATGGCCAATGGCTTGATGGGGAGATATGGCCAATGGCTTGATGGGGAGATATGGCCAATGAGACAGATGGGGAGATATGGCCAATGAGACAGATGGGGAGATATGGCCAATGGCTTGATGGGGAGATATGGCCAATGAGACAGATGGGAAGATATGGCCAATGGCTTGATGAGGACATGTGGCCAAAGGCTTGATGAGGAAATATGGCCAAAGGCTTGATGGGGAGATATGGCCAATGAGACAGATGGGGAGATATGGCCAATGGCTTGATGAGGAGATATGGCCAATGGCTTGAGGAGGAGATATGACCAATGGATTGATGGGGAGATATGGCCAATGACTTGATGGGGAGATATGGCCAAAGGCTTGATGAGGAGATATGGCCAATGGCTAGATGAGGAGATATGGCCAATGGATTGATGGGGAGATATGGCCAATGGCTTGAGGAGGAGATATGGCCAATGGCAAGATGGGGAGATATGGCCAATGACTTGATGGAGAGATATGGCCAATGGCTTGATGGGGAGATATGGCCAATGGCTTGATGGGGAGATATGGCCGATGGCTAGATGGGGAGATATGGCCAATGAGACAGATGGGGAGATATGGCCAATGGCTTGATGGGGAGATATGGCCAATGAGACAGATGGGGAGATATGGCCAATGAGACAGATGGGGAGATATGGCCAATGAGACAGATGGGGAGATATGGCCAATGAGACAGATGGGGAGATATGGCCAATGGCTTGATGGGGAGATATGGCCAATGGCTTGATGGGGAGATATGGCCAATGAGACAGATGGGGAGATATGGCCAATGGCTTGATGGGGAGATATGGCCAATGGCTTGATATGGAGATATGGCCAATGAGACAGATGGGGAGATATGGCCAATGGCTTGATGGGGAGATATGGCCAATGGCTTGATGAGGAGATATGGCCAATGGCTTGATGGGGAGATATGGCCAATGGCTTGATGGGGACATATGGCCAATGGCTTGATGGGGAGATATGGCCAATGAGACAGATGGGGAGATATGGCCAATGGCTTGATGGGGAGATATGGCCAATGGCTTGATGGGGAGATATGGCCAATGAGACAGATGGGGAGATATGGCCAATGGCTTGATGGGGAGATATGGCCAATGAGACAGATGGGGAGATATGGCCAATGGCTTGATGGGGAGATATGGCCAATGGCTTGATGGGGAGATATGGCCAATGGCTTGATGGGGAGATATGGCCAATGAGACAGATGGGGAGATATGGCCAATGGCTTGATGGGGAGATATGGCCAATGGCTTGATTAGGAGATATGGCCAATGGCTTGATGGGGAGATATGGCCAATGGCTTGATGGGGAGATATGGCCAATGGCTTGATGGGGAGATATGGCCAATGGCTTGATGGGGAGATATGGCCAATGAGACAGATGGGGAGATATGGCCAATGGCTTGATGGGGAGATATGGCCAATGGCTTGATGGGGAGATATGGCCAATGGCTTGATGGGGAGATATGGCCAATGAGACAGATGGGGAGATATGGCCAATGAGACAGATGGGGAGATATGGCCAATGGCTTGATGGGGAGATATGGCCAATGAGACAGATGGGGAGATATGGCCAATGGCTTGATGGGGAGATATGGCCAATGGCTTGATGGGGAGAAATGGCCAATGGCTTGATGGGGAGATATGGCCAATGAGACAGATGCTGCTAATGTACATACTGTATATCAGTTTATTGTTGTATGTTTTACAGTATGTCTTTCTATATTTCTATCATTATTCTATGTTTTACAGTATGTCTTTCTATATTTCTATCATTATTCTATGTTTTACAGTATGTCTTTCTATATTTCTATCATTATTCTATGTTTTACAGTATGTCTTTCTATATTTCTATCATTATTCTATATTTTATATCCTACAGTTTACTGACAGAAATGGAAGTTGGAAGGAACAACGTTAAAAGAAGGATGTGATGGCTATTGAGCCTTTTGAGAGAATACAATTGAATAAACAAAGGTAGATAGACATGATTCTTAGCTTATTTTCTACAAGTGAAATAGTTTGCCTCATCTGAGTTAGTAAGTTTTACTCTTTATGTAAAGCCGGTGTTTCTATTGATCCTTGTCCTGTCTACTCCCTGGTCTTAGAACACACACACACACACACACACACACACACACACACACACACACACACACACACACACACACACACACACACACACACACACACACACACACACACACACACACACACACACACACACACACACAGAGAGAGTCTTGTACAGCTAACCTTGTTGGGACACACAATTCAGTCCCATTCAAAATCCTATTAACCCTAACCCATACTCTTACCCTAACCCTAACTCTAATATTAACCCTAACCTTAACCTTAACCCAAAAACCTAACCCTAACCGTAACCTAACCGTATCTCCTAACCCTAAAACTAACCCAGGCTCCTAACCCTAAAACTAATCCAGGCTCCTAACCCTAACACTAATTCTAACCTTAACCCTAAGCCCCCTACAAATAGCATTTGACCTTGTGAGGACCAAAATAATGAATAAATAAAGAATGTCCCCATTTGGTCAAATTTTGTTTGTTTAGTATTCTTCTGGGGGCTTCTGGTCCCCACAACAATAGTTAAACACGTCCACACACACACACACACACACACACACACACACACACACACACACACACACACACACACACACACACACACACACACACACACACACACACACACACACACACACACACACACACACACACACACCCTGGTCTCAGACGTCTGATAGGCCTTTATGTTTGCAACATAAGCAATAACTCTGTAGTGTGACTTTGTTTAGTGGGAGAGGATCGATCCAAAACCTAATCCTAGTAAATGTTGCTCGCTGCTTTGAAGCTGGAATGTGTTAGTTCTCTTAACTTTCATCATCTCATCAAGGAATCTGGTTTCGAAAGGTTGGAATAATTCTCAGAAATGTCACCTTTCTTTTCAAGTAGCGGTTCCACACCTCACCAAGGCAGACGCTCGCCTCCACCGAGGCACAGCAGTGGAAAGAAAGGGGAACTATAAACAATAGATATTGAAGCAATCTAGGGCTCCATTCAATCCGTATCGTGTAAGTTCAGCATTACAACGTGATTGAAAATTCAAAGGCAATGTTCCCACTTTAGCGGAGACTGCATTCGCGGTAAACGCTGCATATGTCGGGTCAATCTGAAATTACCTTTACATTTTTATCTCGCTATCTGTAACGCTTCAGCGATCCAGATTGAATAGAGCCCTTAGTGTTTGGGTGTACCCACTGGAGAGCTTCCACACTCTGCTGGCTCCTGCGGTGAAAATGTTGTGATTCAAACAAGTGCTGCGATACAGAGTAGAGTGAGATATCTCCATCTCTAACTTTCCCAGTTAATTATAAACTGGGTAACGATTATGTATCACTGTGATGTACGATCAGCATGTAGCAAGGATGTGATGCTGTGTCTGAGCAGCATGGGAGGGTGGGGGAGGAGGGAGGGTGGGGGAGGAGGGAGGGTGTATTAGCCAGCAGCAAGGATGGGGTATTTTCCAAGATTCAAGAGACATTAAATGAGCTAGTTTGATGTACAATTTGTTACATTTCAAATATATATATATATATTTTAAGAGACTATAAATGAATTAGAGTAAATCATAAATTAAATAAATCCATGAGCTGCGAGGGCACTTTCTATATGGAGGGCAAAAGGGTTAGGGTTTCCCCCAGCTAAATCTTTATTCAGCCCTGCAGATTTCCCCCAGTTAAATCTCAATTCAGCCCTGCAGATTTCCCCCATCAAAACTAAATTCAGGCCTGCAGATTTCCCCCAGCTAAATCTTTATTCAACCCTGCAGATTTCCCCCAGCTAAATCTCAATTCAGCCCTGCAGATTTCCCCCATCAAAACTAAATTCAGGCCTGCAGATTTCCCCCAGCTAAATCTTTATTCAGCCCTGCAGATTTCCCCCAGCTAAATCTTTATTCAGCCCTGCAGATTTCCCCAAGCTAAATCTCCCTTCAGCCCTGCAGATTTCCCCCAGCTAAATCTTTATTCAGCCCTGTAGATTTCCCCCATCAAAACTAAATTCAGCCCTGCAGATTTCCCCCATCAAAACTAAATTCAAGCCTGCAGATTTCCCCCAGCTAAATCTTTATTCAGCCCTGCAGATTTCCCCCAGCTAAATCTTTATTCAGCCCTGCAGATTTCCCCAAGCTAAATCTCCCTTCAGCCCTGCAGATTTCCCCCAGCTAAATCTTTATTCAGCCCTGTAGATTTCCCCCATCAAAACTAAATTCAGCCCTGCAGATTTCCCCCATCAAAACTAAATTCAAGCCTGCAGATTTCCCCCAGCTAAATCTTTATTCAGCCCTGCAGATTTCCCCCAGCTAAATCTTTATTCAGCCCTGCAGATTTCCCCCAGCTAAATCTCCCTTTAGCCCTGCAGATTTCCACTAGCTAAATCTCCCTTTAGCCCTGCAGATTTCCACTAGCTAAATCTCCCTTCAGCCCTGCAGATTCCCCCAGCTACATTTTCATTAAATCTAACGTTCATTGTCTTCTCTTGATTCAAATTGAAATATGGGAGAAATCTCCTCTCACTGGTGAGTATTCATATCCAGGTAACCATGCTCTCTCTCAACTCAGAAGTGCTTTATATGAAAACACAATATCATTCAAAAACATTAACAAATCTTCTTCCTATCTCCATAAGCTATCAGACGGAGGTCATGTCCTATTTGATATCCAGTTGATATCCTCTTGATAGTTATTACAGATAAAGCCCTGACGTCCAGGTGGCATTAGAGGTTAAGGTTAGCCAGCAAGTTTGAATATAAATAAAATTACCTAGTTTGATGTACAATTCGGTATATTTAAAATATATATACAGTTGAAGTCGGAAGTTTACATACACTTAGGATGGAGTCATTAAAACTAGTTTTTCAACCACTCCACAAGTTTCTTGTTAACAAACTATAGTTTTGGCAAGTCGGTTAGGACAACTACTTTGTGCATGACGCAAGTAATTTTTCCAACAATTGTTTACAGACAGATTATTTCACTTGGCTCTGCTCTACCTCTAGGCTCCGCCAACCTCCCTTCCAGCCCCCCAAACCCGGTGGCCTCCTCTCCTAATCCCCAAACTCGCCCCGTAGCTGCCTCCAGCAGCCCCGTCGTCCATGCCGTGTGCCCCCCCCCAAAAAAATTATTGGGGTTGCCTCTTGCGTGTCCGACGTCGACCCGGTTGGCGCCGCTACTCCTCTCTATGGCGCGCCTCCACCGTCTCCTCCCACGGACGGCGATCCATTCCGGCCTGGATTTCCTCCCAAGTCCAGGACCCCTGCCCGTCCAATATCTCCTCCCAAGTCCAGGCTGTCTGCTCCTGGACACGCTGCTTGGTCCTTTGATGGTGGGATCTTCTGTCACGATCGTCATGAAAAGTGGACCAAGGCGCAGCGTGATATGAGTACATACTTTAATAGGTACTTTTCAAATACAACAAAAACAACAAAACGATACGTGAAGTCCTCGGTCAATAACACAAACAAGATCCCACGAATCACAAGTGCACAAAAGGCTGCCTAAGTATGGTTCCCAATCAGAGACAACAAGCAACAGCTGATTCTCGTTGCCTCTGATTGAGAACCACCCCGGCCAACATAGAAACACATAACCTAGAACAGAACCTAGGAAATGAAACATAGACACTACACAAAGACACTAACACCCTGGCTCAACATACAAGAGTCCCCAGAGCCAGGGCGTGACACCTTGTCAATGACTACCTTTCCTATGCATTTTGCTATATTTCGTATTCAAGCTCATTTCATGTATGTTTTCAAGGAAAACAAGGACATTTCAAAGTGACCCCAAACTTTTGAACGGTAGTGTACAGTGGGGAAAAAAAGTATTTAGTCAGCCACCAATTGTGCAAGTTCTCCCACTTAAAAAGACGAGAGAGGCCTGTAATTTTCATCATAGGTACACGTCAACTATGACAGACAAATTGAGAAAAAAAATCCAGAAAATCACATTGTAGGATTTTTTATGAATTTATTTGCAAATTATGGTGGAAAATAAGTATTTGGTCACCTACAAACAAGCAAGATTTCTGGCTCTCACAGACCTGTAACTTCTTCTTTAAGAGGCTCCTCTGTCCTCCACTCGTTACCTGTATTAATGGCACCTGTTTGAACTTGTTATCAGTATAAAAGACACCTGTCCACAACCTCAAACAGTCACACTCCAAACTCCACTATGGCCAAGACCAAAGAGCTGTCAAAGGACACCAGAAACAAAATTGTAGACCTGCACCAGGCTGGGAAGACTGAATCTGCAATAGGTAAGCAGCTTGGTTTGAAGAAATCAACTGTGGGAGCAATTATTAGGAAATGGAAGACATACAAGACCACTGATAATCTCCCTCGATCTGGGGCTCCACGCAAGATCTCACCCCGTGGGGTCAAAATGATCACAAGAACGGTGAGCAAAAATCCCAGAACCACACGGAGGGACCTAGTGAATGACCTGCAGAGAGCTGGGACCAAAGTAACAAAGCCTACCATCAGTAACACACTACACCGCCAGGGACTCAAATCCTGCAGTGGCAGACGTGTCCCCCTGCTTAAGCCAGGCCCGTCTGAAGTTTGCTAGAGTGCATTTGGATGATCCAGAAGAGGATTGGGAGAATGTCATATGGTCAGATGAAACCAAAATAGAACTTTTTGGTAAAAACTCAACTCGTCGTGTTTGGAGGACAAAGAATGCTGAGTTGCATCCAAAGAACACCATACCTACTGTGAAGCATGGGGGTGGAAACATCATGCTTTGGGGCTGTTTTTCTGCAAAGGGACCAGGACGACTGATCCGTGTAAAGGAAAGAATGAATGGGGCCATGTATCGTGAGATTTTGAGTGAAAACCTCCTTCCATCAGCAAGGGCATTGAAGATGAAACGTGGCTTGGTCTTTCAGCATGACAATGATCCCAAACACACCGCCCGGGTAACAAAGGAGTGGCTTCCTAAGAAGCATTTCAAGGTCCTGGTGTGGCCTAGTCAGTCTCCAGATCTCAACCCCATAGAAAATCTTTGGAGGGAGTTGAAAGTCTGTGTTGCCCAGCGACAGCCCCAAAACATCACTGCTCTAGAGGAGATCTGCATGGAGGAATGGGCCAAAATACCAGCAAGAGTGTGTGAAAACCTTGTGAAGACTTACAGAAAACGTTTGACCTGTGTCATTGCCAACAAAGGGTATATAACAAAGTATTGAGAAACTTTTGTTATTGACCAAATACTTATTTTCCACCATAATTTGCAAATAAATTCATTAAAAATCCTACAATGTGATTTTCTGGATTTTTTTTCCTCATTTTGTCTGTCATAGTTGACGTGTACCTATGATGAAAATTACAGGCCTCTCTCATCTTTTTACGTGGGAGAACTTGCACAATTGGTGGCTGACTAAATACTTTTTTCCCCCACTGTATATATTTAAAAGAGACTATAAATAAAATAAAATATATAAAATAAAGAAAAGCGACGTGCTGCGAGGGCACTTTCAATAATGTTCTGGTACATCCACCACCTCAGTACCCTGTCAATACATCCACCTCCTCACTCAATACCCTGTCAATACAACCACCTCATCCCTCAGTACCCTGTCAATACATCCACCTCCTCACTCAATACCCTTTCAATACAACCAACTCCTCACTCAGTACCATGTCAATACAACCACCTCCTCACTCAGTACCCTGTCAATACAACAACCTCCTCCATCAGTACCCTGTCAATACATCCACCTCATCCCTCAGTACCCTGTCAATACAACCACCTCATCCCTCAGTACCCTGTCAATACAACCACCTCATCCCTCAGTACCCTGTCAATACAACCACCTCCTCCCTCAGTACCCTGTCAATACAACAACCTCCTCCATCAGTACCCTGTCAATACAACCACCTCATCCCTCAGTACCCTGTCAATACAACCACCACCTCAGTACCCTGTCAATACAACCACCTCATCCCTCAGAACCCTTTCAATACAACCACCTCATCCCTCAGTACCCTTTCAATACAACCACCTCATCCCTCAGTACCCTGTCAATACAACCACCACCTCAGTACCCTGTCAATACAACCACCTCATCCCTCAGAACCCTTTCAATACAACCACCTCATCCCTCAGTACCCTTTCAATACAACCACCTCATCCCTCAGTACCCTGTCAATACAACCACCACCTCAGTACCCTGTCAATACAACCACCACCTCAGTACCCTGTCAATACAACCACCTCATCCCTCAGTACCCTGTCAATACAACCACCTCCTCCCTCAGTACCCTGTCAATGCAACCACCTCATCCCTCAGTACCCTGTCAATACAACCACCTCCTCCCTCAGTACCCTGTCAATACAACCAACTCATCCCTCAGTACCCTGTCAATACAACAACCTCCTCCATCAGTACCCTGTCAATACATCCAACTCAATCCTCAGTACCCTGTCAATACAACCACCACCTCAGTACCCTGTCAATACAACCACTTCATCCCTCAGTACCCTGTCAATACAACCACCTCATCCCTCAGTACCCTGTCAATACAACCACCTCCTCCCTCAGTACCCTGTCAATACAACCACCTCCTCCCTCAGTACCCTGTCAATACAACCAACTCATCCCTCAGTACCCTGTCAATACATCCACCTCATCCCTCAGTACCCTGTCAATACAACCACCTCCTCCCTCAGTACCCTGTCAATACAACCACCTCATCCCTCAGTACCCTGTCAATACAACCACCTCCTCCCTCAGTACCCTGTCAATACAACCAACTCATCCCTCAGTACCCTGTCAATACAACAACCTCCTCCATCAGTACCCTGTCAATACATCCAACTCATCCCTCAGTACCCTGTCAATACAACCACCACCTCAGTACCCTGTCAATACAACCACTTCATCCCTCAGTACCCTGTCAATACAACCACCTCATCCCTCAGTACCCTGTCAATACAACCACCTCCTCCTTCAGTACCCTGTCAATACAACCACCTCCTCCCTCAGTACCCTGTCAATACAACCAACTCATCCCTCAGTACCCTGTCAATACATCCACCTCATCCCTCAGTACCCTGTCAATACATCCAACTCATCCCTAAGTACCCTGTCAATACAACCACCACCTCAGTACCCTGTCAATACAACCACCTCCTCCCTCAGTACCCTGTCAATACAACCACCACCTCAGTACCCTGTCAATACAACCACCTCCTCCCTCAGTACCCTGTCAATACAACCACCACCTCAGTACCCTGTCAATACAACCACCACCTCAGTACCCTGTCAATACAACCACCACCTCAGTACCCTGTCAATACAACCACCTCCTCCCTCAGTACCCTGTCAATACAACCACCACCTCAGTACCCTGTCAATACAACCACCACCTCAGTACCCTGTCAATACAACCACCACCTCAGTACCCTGTCAATACAACCACCACCTCAGTACCCTGTCAATACAACCACCACCTCAGTACCCTGTCAATACAACCACCACCTCAGTACCCTGTCAATACAACCACCTCATCCCTCAGAACCCTTTCAATACAACCACCTCATTCCCAATTCAACTTTGCTGTGTGTGGCTTCCACCCATCCTCAGAGCACACGTACACACACATACACACACACACGCACACACTGACACACGCACACACGTGCAAACAAACGCACATACACAAATACACACACACGCTGCGCATAAGCCACAGCAAGTGATTTACAGTCCCAAATTCCCCCCCTTGCTATCTGGCTATGTTTGGTCTCACTTCGTTGCACACCGCTAGCCACGCCACCACACTAGGATACAGCTACACCCAGCTCTGCATGTACTCTCTCTATGCTAGCCCTGTCTGTACTCTCTCTATGCTAGCCCTGTCTCTACTCTCTCTGTTTTAGCCCTGTCTCTACTCTCTCTATGCTAGCCCTGTCTGTACTCTCTCTATGCTAGCCCTGTCTGCACTCTCTCTGTTTTAGCCCTGTCTGTACTCTCTCTATGCTAGCCCTGTCTGTACTCTCTCTATGCTAGCCCTGTCTCTACTCTCTCTATGCTAGCCCTGTCTCTACTCTCTCTATGCTAGCCCTGTCTGTACTCTCTCTATGCTAGCCCTGTCTCTACTCTCTCTATGCTAGCCCTGTCTCTACTCTCTCTATGCTAGCCCTGTCTGTACTCTCTCTATGCTAGCCCTGTCTGTACTCTCTCTATGCTAGCCCTGTCTCTACTCTCTCTATGCTAGCCCTGTCTCTACTCTCTCTATGCTAGCCCTGTCTGTACTCTCTCTGTTTTAGCCCTGTCTGTACTCTCTCTGTTTTAGCCCTGTCTGTACTCTCTCTATGCTAGCCCTGTCTCTACTCTCTCTATGCTAGCCCTGTCTGTACTCTCTCTATGCTAGCCCTGTCTCTACTATCTCTATGCTAGCCCTGTCTGTACTCTCTCTGTTTTAGCCCTGTCTGTACTCTCTCTATGCTAGCCCTGTCTCTACTCTATCTCTATGCTAGCCCTGTCTCTACTCTCTCTATGCTAGCCCTGTCTGTACTCTCTCTGTTTTAGCCCTGTCTCTACTCTCTCTATGCTATCCCTGTCTGTACTCTCTCTATGCTAGCCCTGTCTGTACTCTCTCTATGCTAGCCCTGTCTGTACTCTCTCTATGCTAGCCCTGTCTGTACTCTCTCTGTTTTAGCTCTGTCTGTACTCTCTCTGTTTTAGCCCTGTCTGTACTCTCTCTGTGCTAGCCCTGTCTGTACTCTCTCTATGCTAGCCCTGACTGTACTTTCTCTATGCTAGCCCTGTCTGTACTCTCTCTGTTTTAGCCCTGTCTGTACTCTCTCTATGCTAGCCCTGTCTGTACTCTCTCTATGCTAGCCCTGTCTCTACTCTCTCTATGCTAGCCCTGTCTCTACTCTCTCTATGCTAGCCCTGTCTGTACTCTCTCTATGCTAGCCCTGTCTGTACTCTCTCTATGCTAGCCCTGTCTCTACTCTCTCTATGCTAGCCCTGTCTCTACTCTCTCTATGCTAGCCCTGTCTGTACTCTCTCTGTTTTAGCCCTGTCTGTACTCTCTCTGTTTTAGCCCTGTCTGTACTCTCTCTATGCTAGCCCTGTCTCTACTCTCTCTATGCTAGCCCTGTCTGTACTCTCTCTATGCTAGCCCTGTCTCTACTATCTCTATGATAGCCCTGTCTGTACTCTCTCTGTTTTAGCCCTGTCTGTACTCTCTCTATGCTAGCCCTGTCTGTACTCTCTCTCTATGCTAGCCCTGTCTCTACTCTCTCTATGCTAGCCCTGTCTGTACTCTCTCTGTTTTAGCCCTGTCTCTACTCTCTCTATGCTAGCCCTGTCTCTACTCTCTCTATGCTAGCCCTGTCTGTACTCTCTCTATGCTAGCCCTGTCTGTACTCTCTCTGTTTTAGCCCTGTCTCTACTCTCTCTATGCTAGCCCTGTCTGTACTCTCTCTATGCTAGCCCTGTCTGTACTCTCTCTATGCTAGCCCTGTCTGTACTCTCTCTATGCTAGCCCTGTCTGTACTCTCTCTGTTTTAGCTCTGTCTGTACTCTCTCTGTTTTAGCCCTGTCTGTACTCTCTCTGTGCTAGCCCTGTCTGTACTCTCTCTATGCTAGCCCTGTCTGTACTCTCTCTATGCTAGCCCTGTCTCTACTCTCTCTATGCTAGCCCTGTCTCTACTCTCTCTATGCTAGCCCTGTCTGTACTCTCTCTATGCTAGCCTTGTCTCTACTCTCTCTATGCTAGCCCTGTCTCTACTCTCTCTATGCTAGCCCTGTCTGTACTCTCTCTATGCTAGCCCTGTCTGTACTCTCTCTATGCTAGCCCTGTCTCTACTCTCTCTATGCTAGGCCTGTCTGTACTCTCTCTGTTTTAGCCCTGTCTGTATTCTCTCTGTTTTAGCCCTGTCTGTACTCTCTCTATGCTAGCCCTGTCTCTACTCTCTCTATGCTAGCCCTGTCTCTACTCTCTCTATGCTAGCCCTGTCTGTATTCTCTCTATGCTAGCCCTGTCTGTACTCTCTCTATGCTAGCCCTGTCTGTACTCTCTCTATGCTAGCCCTGTCTGTACTCTCTCTGTTTTAGCCCTGTCTGTACTCTCTCTATGCTAGCCCTGTCTGTACTCTCTCTATGCTAGCCCTGTCTCTACTCTCTCTATGCTAGCCCTGTCTGTACTCTCTCTATGCTAGCCCTGTCTCTACTCTCTCTATGCTAGCCCTGTCTGTACTCTCTCTATGCTAGCCCTGTCTGTACTCTCTCTGTTTTAGCCCTGTCTGTACTCTCTCTATGCTAGCCCTGTCTGTACTCTCTTTATGCTAGCCCTGTCTCTACTCTCTCTATGCTAGCCCTGTCTGTACTCTCTCTATGCTAGCCCTGTCTCTACTCTCTCTATGCTAGCCCTGTCTGTACTCTCTTTATGCTAGCCCTGTCTGTACTCTCTCTGTTTTAGCCCTGTCTGTACTCTCTCTATGCTAGCCCTGTCTCTACTCTCTCTATGCTAGCCCTGTCTCTACTCTCTCTATGCTAGCCCTGTCTGTACTCTCTCTATGCCAGCCCTGTCTGTACTCTCTCTGTTTTAGCCCTGTCTGTACTCTCTCTTTGCCAGCCCTGTCTGTACTCTCTCTATGCTAGCCCTGCCTGTACTCTCTCTATGCTAGCCCTGTCTGTACTCTCTCTGTTTTAGCCCTGTCTGTACTCTCTCTGTTTTAGCCCTGTCTGTACTCTCTCTTTGCCAGCCCTGTCTGTACTCTCTCTATGCTAGCCCTGTCTGTACTCTCTCTATGCTAGCCCTGTCTGTACTCTCTCTACGCTAGCCCTGTCTGTACTCTCTCTATGCTAGCCCTGTCTGTACTCTCTCTATGCTAGCCCTGTCTCTACTCTCTCTTTGCCAGCCCTGTCTGTACTCTCTCTCTATGCTAGCCCTGTCTCTACTCTCTCTATGCTAGCCCTGTCTCTACTCTCTCTTTGCCAGCCCTGTCTGTACTCTCTCTATGCTAGCCCTGTCTGTACTCTCTCTATGCTAGCCCTGTCTCTACTCTCTCTATGCTAGCCCTGTCTCTACTCTCTCTATGCTAGCCCTGTCTGTACTCTCTCTATGCTAGCCCTGTCTGTACTCTCTCTGTTTTAGCCCTGTCTGTACTCTCTCTTTGCCAGCCCTGTCTGTACTCTCTCTATGCTAGCCCTGTCTCTACTCTCTCTATGCTAGCCCTGTCTCTACTCTCTCTATGCTAGCCCTGCCTGTACTCTCTCTATGCTAGCCCTGTCTGTACTCTCTCTGTTTTAGCCCTGTCTGTACTCTCTCTATGCTAGCCCTGTCTCTACTCTCTCTATGCTAGCCCTGCCTGTACTCTCTCTATGCTAGCCCTGTCTCTACTCTCTCTTTGCCAGCCCTGTCTCTACTCTCTCTATGCTAGCCCTGCCTGTACTCTCTCTATGCTAGCCCTGTCTGTACTCTCTCTATGCTAGCCCTGTCTGTACTCTCTCTATGCTAGCCCTGTCTGTACTCTCTCTGTATGCTAGCCCTGTCTCTACTCTATCTATGCTAGCCATGTCTGTACTCTCTCTGTTTTAGCCCTGTCTGTACTCTCTCTATGCTAGCCCTGTCTGTACTCTCTCTATGCTAGCCCTGTCTGCACTCTCTCTATGCTAGCCCTGTCTGTACTCTCTCTATGCTAGCCCTGTCTGTACTCTCTCTATGCTAGCCCTGTCTCTACTCTCTCTTTGCTAGCCCTGTCTGTACTCTCTCTGTTTTAGCCCTGTCTGTACTCTCTCTATGCCAGCCCTGTCTGTACTCTCTCTGTTTTAGCCCTGTCTGTACTCTCTCTATGCCAGCCCTGTCTGTACTCTCTCTGTTTTAGCCCTGTCTGTACTCTCTCTATGCCAGCCCTGTCTGTACTCTCTCTATGCCAGCCCTGTCTGTACTCTCTCTGTTTTAGCCCTGTCTGTACTCTCTCTATGCCAGCCCTGTCTGTACTCTCTCTATGCTAGCCCTGTCTGTACTCTCTCTGTTTTAGCCCTGTCTGTACTCTCTCTATGCCAGCCCTGTCTGTACTCTCTCTCTATGCTAGCCCTGTCTCTACTCTCTCTATGCTAGCCCTGTCTGTATTCTCTCTATGCTAGCCCTGTCTGTACTCTCTCTATGCTAGCCCTGTCTGTACTCTCTCTGTTTTAGCCCTGTTTCTACTCTCTCTATGCTAGCCCTGTCTCTACTCTCTCTTTGCTAGCCCTGCCTGTACTCTCTGTACAGGCCAGCTGGCTCAGAATCAGTCCAGCTGCTCTGGCTCACAATCGGGCCAGTCCCGGCTTGCCTTCACCACAATAGGCCAGGTGAGGGTGATGAGGCAAAACCACTGGGAAGTACGCTGCTGATTAACCTGGATCTGATAGAGCATTCCAATGACCTGTCAGAGAGGTGGGGTTGGCTCTGGGTGCATCCCATATGGCACCCTATTACCTATGTAGTGCACGACTTTAGACAAGGGCCCATTGGGGTATATTGGGAATAGGGTGACATTTGGGACACAGCCTCTGTGATTTAGACCATTGTTGTCTCTTTAACTACATAAACAGATCTAATCACACTGGGAAAGAGAGAGAGGGTTTTATGGTGCAGGGATATACTGCAGACCCGATACTATGCTATAGACCCATAAGCATAGACTTTCAGAAAAGTGTGACTGACCCATACACCGAAATACATGGTAATGTACAACATTAATATAGGGGAGGGATTAATATATGGGCGGGATTAATACATGGTAATATACAACATTAATATATGGGAGGGATTACTATATGGTAATATACAACATTACCATATGGGAGGGATTACTATATGGTAATATACAACATTACTTTGCCATGATGACATCTTTGCACACCCTTGGCATTCCTGAATGTCCTCTGTGTCAAGAGGAGTCTTCAGACGGTAGAAAGAGCAGAAATCATCACTGTTTAGCTGAGTTAAAACAGGTCACTTAAAGATGAGAAGTACATTCTGTTTAGCTGAATTAAAACAGGTCACTTAAAGATGAGAAGTACATTCTGTTTAGCTGAATTAAAACAGGTCACTTAAAGATCAGAAGTACATTCTGTTCAGCTGAGTTAAAACAGGTCACTTAAAGATGAGAAGTACATTCTGTTTAGCTGAGTTAAAACAGGTCACTTAAAGATGAGAAGTACATTCTGTTTAGCTGAGTTAAAACAGGTCACTAAAAGATCAGAAGTACATTCTGTTTAGCTGAGTTAAAACAGGTCACTAAAAGATCAGAAGTACATTCTCACGTTGTGGTGCTAGAAGCAACGGTAGCTTATCTAATTCATAAATATGTTCCTCTTGTTCAATTCTATAAACATGTATTTTTTTATATGTTTGTAACCTTTAGACGAGGTTGGACACATTGTTTACCATCTTTATGTAGTGGTTAAGGGTCCTTCTATATGAAATTCTAATTTGCTACATTTGTATTCCCTTAATAATTCCCTTAAAATAAACTATGAGAAGGGCTTTCAACTTTCAACAAAAAAAAAGATGCCCTTTCAAGCATGACATTTCTAACATTTCCAGCATTTCCAACATGATCTGAATTGAAATATATTACTGCATGGATAGCCGTAGTATTTCTCACTATGATGCTAGATGGTCTCTGTGGAGCACAATGCTTTTTGATCAATGTGTTGTTTTACTTTCCCTGTTTGTGCAGCATTGAACTAATAGCATGTCCAATTTCAACTTCTATGGTGTAGAGGCAAGATGGCTACATCAAGAGAAGTTGGGTTGAATATTGTCTTTGATCACTTTGCTGCATCTCTGTTTGCGGACCCTGATGAGCATCTTGTCTTTGTCAGTGTGCCTTTTAAATTGCAACTTAGAGGCAATCAAAGTTGTGCTGAAGATTGTAAAGATACACTATTATTCTACACTTAAAAGGGTTCCGAAAAGGTTCTCAGGCTGCCCCAATAGGACAGCCCGTTTTGGTTCCTGGTAGAACTCTTTTGGGTTCCATTTGGAATCCATTGGGGGAAAGGGTTCTACATGGAAAGCAATAGGGTTCTACCTGGCACCACAAAGGGTTCTTTAAAGGGTTCTCCTATGCGGCCAGCCGAAGAACCCTTTTAGGTTCCTGATAGCACCTTTTTTTCTAAGAGTGTACTACACATGTTATGGTAAAAATGAGGACTCAATGAGCCTATAGCCTTTGTCGAATAACTCCAGAAAGCACACAGTCTCTAATGACCTTTTCAACATGTCCACATCAGATATATAAACTATGCAGAGGCAATACTGAACAAGGACTCACAGGCTGCATGCCAAATGGCACCCTATATAGCTCCATGGGCCCTGTTCTAGAGAACTGCACTAAACAGGGAATGCCATTTGGGATACACCCCCAGTTGTATCCCCAGAAGTGAATATAAGGTTTCCAATCCAGAGCAAAACGGCAAATGGGCTTGTCACCATGAAAACATCTCCAATGTATTGTTTTGAATATGTCCAATTTCTACACCCTTTTAAGAACAGTTTTTTTTTCTGAAGACCGAAGTCTTTTTTTATCCTCTTAACAGCGAGTACGACTTTGAAAATAGTCATTATTCTCTCCCAGAAATGCATGAAGTATCCTGGTTCGAAGGTCGGATGACACAACTGTAATAACAGTATTCATGTTTGGCGTGTTTAGAGATCTATGGAGGGGGGGGGGGGGGTTTAAAAACAGCAACATCCTTCTGTAGAACAAAAGTGAGTCTTGGGAAGTGTCAAGATCATGCTGTGAGTGTCGCTACTTCATGTATATCTATCTATTTACTTGTATTTATATCTGGGCAAAAAGAAGTCAATGCATTTGAAATAGGGTTTTAGCAATGATAAAACATACTGTATGACACAGCAACATAAATGAAGCCATATAAAGTTGGAATGAATCTAGATATAAAATCCCTAGCAGTGGTTTGTTGGTGATTGAGCTTCAACTAAATAAAAATGTACAGTCACTGGATTCTGTCTTTTCATTTGTCTTTTTCAAAAAGCTGGTGAATGGCTTA
Source organism: Coregonus lavaretus (assembly GCF_964263955.1). Lineage (NCBI taxonomy): Eukaryota > Metazoa > Chordata > Actinopteri > Salmoniformes > Salmonidae > Coregonus > Coregonus lavaretus. Next base: position 177,497 of record NW_028157040.1, on the reverse strand, counting down.
AAGATACCTTCAAAAGAAAGAGATCAAAGCAAAGTATATACGTCTCTGCTGAAATTCAACAAAGGAATAAAGGAAAGTGAAAGACTAGCAAGACAAATTAGAACCTTGCTAAAAACATCAAGCACATCATATCTTATTTTCTTTTGATTGAAATTCAGTTATATCAGCAATGTTTAAAATCCTACATAGCAAGTTTTAAATGACTTACGGCAAAAGTGTGTTGCTATATCAAGACAACATAATACTCTGTTTAACTTAAAAGTAGTTTACAGATGAGGACTCACCAATACACTCTTTCTGCATACTTATTTCGAATGTTAGCATGTTTGGCTAACTGTTAGCATGTTTGGCTAACGTTAGCATATTTGGCTAATGTTAGCGTGTTTGGACAAAGTTAGAATGTTTGGCTAACATTAGCATGTTTGACTATGGTTAGCATATTTGGCTAATGTTAGCATGTTTGACTATGATTAGCATATTTAGCTAATGTTATCATGTTTGTCTAACTGTTGGCATGTTTGGCTAACGTTAGCATGTTTGGCTAACGTTAGCATGGCCAGTTGGACCCATACGGGATAAGGCTTATCCTAAAACATCTCAGGTTAAGGGAGAGAATATGCTCAACTCTTATTCTCTGGCCTAAACAAATGAAAGGCTGCATCGAAAAATAGATCACATAAAAAAAGGAGAAGAAGAAGACCAGCAGCTGATTGAATGATTATCCTAAAACGTGCCACAAATACATTACAGACAAATTAATTATCAATCACTGAGAGGACGTTAGTCTTACCCACCATAAAATACATTTTCTTTGCCATCAATTGGAGTTTGAATTACCTAACAGAAGCTATACATATGGCAGGGAGAGAATATGCTAACAGAAGCTATACATATGGCAGGGAGAGAATATGCTAACAGAAGCTATACATATGGCAGGGAGAGAATATGCTAACAGAAGCTATACATATGGCAGGGAGAGAATATGCTAACAGAAGCTATACATATGGCAGGGAGAGAATATGCTAACAGAAGCTAAACATATGGCAGGGAGAGAATATGCTAACAGAAGCTATACATATGGCAGGGAGAGAATATGCTAACAGAAGCTATACATATGGCAGGGAGAGAATATGCTAACAGAAGCTATACATATGGCAGGGAGAGAATATGCTAACAGAAGCTATACATATGGCAGTGTCTTCTGTTGTTATGTAACAGCTGTTATTCCACTACCTAAGGATAAAAAAAATCTGCATTCAATGGTCCTAATAGTTGTCCTATAAACTTGCTGCCTGTGTTAAGTAAATTATTGGAAAAAATTGTATCTGTACAAATCAAGGATTATTTATAATGTAATGGTCTGATAACGGTTTCCATCATGCAGACAAAGAAGGGCATTCTATATTGAAAAAAAAAACACAGTATTTTTCAGACCAGTTAGTTCATACTAGCAACATGCATAACCACCCAACCAGACGGGTATATTCAGGGCATCTAAAACAACCCAAGCCAAGGACAAATCACCTTAAACCTACAGTTTTATACAGACCCATAGCTGAATGGAACTCTTTACCAATCCATATTTCTCAGTCAAAAAGCAAATCCACCTTCAAGAAAAATATCAAATAACATCTAATGTGATAGACCATATGACTGGACAGGAAATAGAAAGCATCAACTGAATGTTAAATGTGATACCTGTCAGGTATTTGAATTGTCTGTATATAAAAAACTATAGACCACATTTACTCCACACATAGAGACATGTACAAAGCTCTCCCTCACCCTCCATTTGGCAAATATGACCATAATTCTATCCTCCTGACTCTTGCTTTCAAGCAAAAACTAAAGCAGGAAGTACCAGTTACTCGCTCAATACGGAAGTGGTCAGATGATGCGGATGCTAAGCTAAAGGGCTGTTTTGCTAGTACAGACTGGAATATGTTCCGGGATTCATCCGATAACATTGAGGAGTATATCACCTCAGTCACCGGCTTCATCAATAAGTGCATCGACGACGTCGTCCCCAAAGTGACCAGTACCAGTCAAACGTTTGGACACACCTACTCATTCAAGGGTTCTTCTTTATTTTTTATGACAGCTTTGCACACTCTTGGCATTCTCTCAACCAGCTTCACCTGGAATGCTTTTCCAACAGTCTTGAAGGAGTTCCCACATATGCTGAGCACTTGTTGGCTGCTTTTCCTTCACTCTGCGGTCCAACTCATTCCAAACCATCTCAATTGGGTTGAGGTAGGGTGATTGTGGAGGCCAGGTCATCTGATGTAGTACTCCATCACTCTCCTTGGTCAACAAGCCCTTACACAGCCTAGAGGTGTGTTTTGGGTCATTGTCCTGTTGAAAAACAAATTTTAGTCCCACTAAGCCCAAACCAGATGGGATGGCATATCGCTGCAGAATGCTGTGGTAGCCATGCTGGTTAAGTGTGCCGTGAATTCTAAATAAATCACAGACAGTATCACCAGCAAAGCACCCCCACACCATAACACCTCCTCCTCCATGCTTCACATGCGTCTCACAAAGACCAACAATCTCAAATTTGGACTCATCAGACCGAAGGACAGCTTTCCACCGGTCTAATGTCCATTGCTCGTGTTTCTTTGCCCATTCAAGTCTCTTCTTCTTATTGGTGTCCTTTAGTAGTGGTTTCTTTGCAGCAATTCCACCATGAAGCCCTGATTCACGCAGTCTCCTCTGAACAGTTGATGTTGAGATGTTTATTTGGGCTGCAACCTGAGGTGCAGTTAACTCTAATTAACTTATCCTCTGCAGCAGAGGTAACTCTGGGTCTTCCTTTCCTGTGGCGGACCTCATGAAAGCCAGTTTCATTGTAGCGCTAGATGGATTTTGCGAATGCACTTGAAGAAATCTATGTATATAGGCAGCAGCCTCTAATGTGCTACTGAAGGCTAATTAACAGTCTGATGGCCTTGAGATAAAAGCTTTTTTTGAGTCTCTCGATCCGACAGGATGCTCTCAATTGTGCATCTGTAAAAGTTTGTGAGGGTTTTACGTGCCAAGCCAAATTTCGTCAGCCTCCTGAGGTTGAGGAGGCGCTGTTGTGCCTTCTTCACCACACTGTCTGTGTGGGTGGACCATTTCAGTTTGAAAGTGATGTGTACGCTGAGGAACTTGAAGCTTTCCACCTTCTCCACTGCGGTCCCGTCGATGTGGATAGTGGGGTGCTCCCTCTGCTGTTTCCTGAAGTCCACGTTCATTTCCTTTGTTTTGTTGATGTTGAGTGAGAGGTTATTTTCCTGGCACCACACTCCCAGAGCCCTCACCTCCTCCCTGTAGGCTTTCTCATCATTGTTGGTAATCAGGCCTACTACTGTTGTGTCGTCTGCAAACTTGATAATTGAGTTGGACAGGTGAACAGGGAGTACAGGAGGGGGCTGAGCACGCACCCTTGTGGATCAGCGAAGTGGAGGTGTTGTTTCCTACCTTCACCACCTGGGGGCGGCCCATCAGGAAGTCCAGGACCCAGTTGCACAGGGCGGGGTTCAGACCCAGGGCCTCGAGCTTAATGATGAGCTTGGAGGGTACTATGGTGTTGAATTCTGAGCTATAGTCAATGAACAGCATTCTTACGTAGGTATTCTTCTTGTCCAGATTGGATAGGGCAGTGTGCAGTGTGATGGCGATTGCATCGTCTGTGGTTCTATTTAGGCGGTAGGCAAATTGAAGTGGGTCTAGGGTGGCAGGTAATATAGAGGTGATATGATCCTTGACTAGTCTCTCAAAGCACTTCATGATGACAGAAGTGAGTGCTACGGGGTGATACTCATTTAGTTCAGTTACCTTTGCTTTCTTGGGTACAGGGACAATGGTGGCCATCTTGAAGCATGTGGGTACAGCAGACTGGGAAAGGGAGAGATTCAATATGTCCGTAAACACACCAGCCAACTGGTCTGTACATGCTTTGTGGATGCGGCTAGGGATGCCATCTGGGCCTATATTCTTGCGAGGGTTAACACGCTTAAATGTCTTACTCACGTCGGCCACGGAGAAGGAGAGCCCACAGTCCTTGGTAGCAGGCCGCGTCTGTGGCACTGTATTATCCTCAAAGCTGGCGAAGGTGTTTAGCTTGTCTGGAAGCAAGACGTACAGTGGGGAGAACAAGTATTTGATACACTGCCAATTTTGCAGGTTTTCCTACTTACAAAGCATGTAGAGGTCTGTAATTTTTATCATAGGTACACTTCAACTGTGAGAGACAGAATCTAAAACAAAAATCCAGAAAATCACATTGTATGATTTTTAAGTAATTAATTTGCATTTTATTGCATGACATAAGTATTAACAATTCCAGTGCGCGTGATCAAAACAATCTTGAAGCGTGGAATCTGATTGGTCAGACCAGTGTTGGATAGTCCTTAAACTACCTGTTTGAGTTTCTGCCTATAGGAAGGGAGGAGCAAAATGGAGTCGTGGTCAGATTTGCAGAAGGCTGTATGTAATAACACAAACCATTTTTTGGGCTAATAACGTAATAAATAATACATAAAAATAAAAAAATACTGCAAAGTTTCCTAAAACCTTGAAGCAAGGCAGCCCTCTCTGTCGGACCCATTTTCCTGAGCTGTATTACAGTAATCCGCTCAGGGAAGAGACGGGTGGAAAAGCAGTGGTTCCAGAGGTTAACCAAATAAATAGTCATGCTTGAGTGTTTATGGTGATGTCTTTAGATAGCTAACACCACCTCTCAAAGGGTGGCAACTTCGAAGAATGTCAAATATACAATATATTTGTTTAACACTTTTTTGGTTACTACATGATTCCATATGTGTTATTTCATAATGTTGATGTCTTCACTATTATTATTATGTAGAAAATAGTCATAATAAAGAAAAACCCTTGAATGAGTAGGTGTGTCCAAACCTTTGACTGGTACTGTACATACCCCAACCAGAAGCCATGGATTAAAGGCAACATCCACACTGAGCTAAAGGGTAGAGCTGCCGCTTTCAAGGAGTGGGACTATAAGAAATCCCGCTATGCCCTCAGACTAACCATCGAACAGGCAAAGTGTAAATACTGGACTAAGATTGAATCGTACTACACCGGCTCCAACACTCGTTGGATGTGGCAGGGCTTGCAAACTATTACAGACTACAAAGGGAAGCCCAGTCGTGAGCTGCCCATTGATACAAACCTACCAGATTAGCTAAATTACTTCTATGCACGCTTCGAGGCAAACAACGTTGAAGCATGCATGAGAGCACCAGCTGTTCCGGACGACTGTGTGATCACTCTCGCCTTGGCCGATGTGAGTAAGACATTTAAACAGGTCAACATTCATAAGGCCGCAGGGCCAGACTGATTACCAGGACGTGTACTCTGAGCATGCGCTGATCAACTGAAAAGTGTCTTCACTGACATTTTCAACCTGTCTCTGTCCGAGTCTGTAAATAACTACATGTTTCAAGTAGACCACCATAGTGTCTGTGCCCAAGAACACCAAGATAACCTGCCTAATTGACAACCGACTGGTTGCATTCACGTCTGTAGCCATGAAGTGCTTTGAAAGGCTGGTCATGGCTCACATCAACAACATCATCCCAGAAACCCTAGACCCACTCCAATTTGCATACCGCCCCAACAGATTCACAAATGATGCAATCTCTATTACACTCCACACTGCCCTTTCCCACCTGGACAAAAGGAACACCTATGTAAGAATGCTATTCATTGACAACAGCTCAGCGTTCAACACCATAGTGCCAGAAAGCTCATCACTAAGCTAAGGACCCTGGGACTAAACACCTCCCTCTGCAACTGGATCCTGGACTTCCTGACGGGCCGCCCCCAGGTGGTAAGATAGGCAACAACACATCTGCCACGCTGATTCTCAACACGGGGGCCCCTCAGGGGTGCGTGCTTAGTCCCCTCCTGTACTCTCTGTTCACCTATGACTGCATGGCCAAGCACGACTCCAACACCATCATTAAGTTTGCCCCAATTCTCATCGACGGTGCTGTAGTGGAGCTTGTTGAGAGCTCACCAACAAACCTTCATGGTCCAAACACACCAAGACAGTAGTGAAGAGGGCACAACAATGCCTATTCCCCCTCAGGAGACTTGGCATGGCTCCTCAGATCCTCAAAAAGTTATACAGCTGCACCATCGAGAGCATCCTGACTGGTTGCATCACCACCTGGTATGGCAACAGCTCGGCCTCCGACCGTAAGGCGCTACAGAGGGTAGTGCGTACGGCCCAGTACATCACTGGGGCCAAGCTTCCTGCCATCCAGGACCTCTATACCAGGTGGTGTTAGAGGAAGACCATAAAAATTGCCAAAGACGCAGGCCACCATAGTCATAGACTGTTCTCTCTGCTACCACATGACAAGTGGTAACGGAGCACCAATTCTAGATCCAAAAGGCTTCTTAACAGCTTCTACCCCCAAGCCATAATACTGCTGAACAGCTAATTAAATGGCATACAGTACTGCATCATTCAATATGACACATAGTACTGCATATTCAATATGACATACAGTACTGCATCACTCAATATGACATATAGTACTGCATATTCAATATGACATACAGTACTGCATCACTCAATATGACATATAATACTGCATCATTCAATATGACATACAGTACTGCATCATTGAATATGACATTTGTACTGCATCATTCAATATGACATATAGTACTGCATTATTCAATATGACATATAGTACTGCATTATTCAATATGACATACAGTACTGCATCATTCAATATGACATATAATACTGCATCATTCAATATGACATATTGTACTGCATCATTCAATATGACATATAGTACTGTATCATTCAATATGACATATAGTACTGCATCATTCAATATGATATACAGTACTGCATCATTCAATATGACATATAGTACTGCATCATTCAATATGATATACAGTACTGCATCATTCAATATGACATATAGTACTGCATCATTCAATATGATATACAATACTGCATCATACAATATGACATACAGTACTGCATCATTCAATATGACATACAGTACTGCATCATTCAATATGACATACAGTACTGCATCATTCAATATGACATATAGTACTGTATCATTCAATATGACATATAGTACTGCATCATTCAATATGACATACAGTACTGCATCATTCAATATGGTATACAATACTGCATCATTCAATATGACATATATTACTGCATCATTCAATATGACATACAGTACTGAATCATTCAATCTGATATACAATACTGCATCATTCAATATGGTATACAATACTGCATCATTCAATATGGTATACAATACTGCATCATTCAATATGACATATATTACTGCATCATTCAATATGACATATATTACTGCATCATTCAATCTGATATACAATACTGCATCATTCAATCTGATATACAATACTGCATCATTCAATCTGATATACAATACTGCATCATTCAATATGACATATATTACTGCATCATTCAATCTGATATACAATACTGCATCATTCAATATGACATACAGTACTGAATCATTCAATCTGATATACAATACTGCATCATTCAATATGACATACAGTACTGAATCATTCAATATGACATATAGTACTGCATCATTCAATCTGATATACAATACTGCATCATTCAATCTGATATACAATACTGCATCATTCAATATGACAAACAATACTGCATCATTCAATATGACATATATTACTGCATCATTCAATATGACATAAAATACTGCATCATTCAATATGACATATATTACTGCATCATTCAATCTGATATACAATACTGCATCATTCAATATGTCATACAGTACTGCATCATTCAATCTGATATACAATACTGCATCATTCAATATGACATATATTACTGCATCATTCAATCTGATATACAATACTGCATCATTCAATCTGATATACAATACTGCATCATTCAATATGACATACAGTACTGCATCATTGAATATGACATATAGTACTGCATCATTCAATATGACATATAGTACTGCATTATTCAATATGACATATAGTACTGCATTATTCAATATGACATACAGTACTGCATCATTCAATATGACATATAATACTGCATCATTCAATATGACATATTGTACTGCATCATTCAATATTACATATAGTACTGTATCATTCAATATGACATATAGTACTGCATCATTCAATATGATATAAAGTACTGCATCATTCAATATGACATATATTACTGCATCATTCAATATGACATATATTACTGCATCATTCAATCTGATATACAATACTGCATCATTCAATCTGATATACAATACTGCATCATTCAATCTGATATACAATACTGCATCATTCAATATGACAAACAATACTGCATCATTCAATATGACATATATTACTGCATCATTCAATATGACATAAAATACTGCATCATTCAATATGACATATATTACTGCATCATTCAATCTGATATACAATACTGCATCATTCAATATGACATACAGTACTGAATCATTCAATCTGATATACAATACTGCATCATTCAATCTGATATACAATACTGCATCATTCAATATGACATATATTACTGCATCATTCAATCTGATATACAATACTGCATCATTCAATCTGATATACAATACTGCATCATTGAATATGACATACAGTACTGCATCATTGAATATGATATATAGTACTGCATCATTCAATATGACATATAGTACTGCATTATTCAATATGACATATAGTACTGCATTATTCAATATGACATACAGTACTGCATCATTCAATATGACATATAATACTGCATCATTCAATATGACATATTGTACTGCATCATTCAATATTACATATAGTACTGTATCATTCAATATGACATATAGTACTGCATCATTCAATATGATATAAAGTACTGCATCATTCAATATGACATATAGTACTGCATCATTCAATATGATATACAGTACTGCATCATTCAATATGACATATAGTACTGCATCATTCAATATGATATACAGTACTGCATCATTCAATATGACATATAGTACTGCATCATTCAATATGATTTACAATACTGCATCATTCAATATGACATATAGTACTGCATCATTCAATATGACATACAGTACTGCATCATTCAATACGACATACAGTACTGCATCATTCAATATGACATATAGTACTGCATCATTCAATATGACATATAGTACTGCATCATTCAATATGACATACAGTACTGCATCATTCAATATGACATATAATACTACATCATTCAATATGACATATAATACTGCATCATTCAATATGACATATATTACTGCATCATTCAATATTACATATAATACTGCATCATTCAATATTACATATATTACTGCATCATTCAATCTGATATACAATACTGCATCATTCAATATGACATACAGTACTGAATCATTCAATCTGATATACAATACTGCATCATTCAATATGATATACAATACTGCATCATTCAATATGACATATATTACTGCATCATTCAATATGACATATATTACCGCATCATTCAATCTGATATACAATACTGCATCATTCAATCTGATATACAATACTGCATCATTCAATCTGATATACAATACTGCATCATTCAATATGACAAACAATACTGCATCATTCAATATGACATATATTACTGCATCATTCAATATGACATAAAATACTGCATCATTCAATATGACATATATTACTGCATCATTCAATCTGATATACAATACTGCATCATTCAATATGACATACAGTACTGAATCATTCAATCTGATATACAATACTGCATCATTCAATCTGACATACAATACTGCATCATTCAATATGACATATATTACTGCATCATTCAATCTGATATACAATACTGCATCATTCAATCTGATATACAATACTGCATCATTCAATATGACATTGTCATGAGCCTCTCACTCCACCGGGTTACCACCTTAATTTTCTTCCACTCTGCTCACCACTCTCTCTACTCAGCCTAACTAGCTCCACCTGTCCCTGCTCTGCTCTGCTCTAATTACTCTGCCAGCTGCGCTGCATTACCCACTACCTCTCCCAGTATTTAAGGCCCTGTCTTTCAGCTCTCCGGTGTCAGATCGTCTGCAAAGCTCACACCCGGAACCTGTTTGCTCGCGCTTCTGGCTCACCCTGGTTTTGTGACCCCGGACCTGCCTGATTTTTGGATACTCTTCTGCCCCAGGAGATCCAGACCTGCTTCTGCCATAACGACTCCTGACTACTCTTCTATCCCGGTAACTCTGACCAGCCTTCTGCCTTGCTACTACGTATTTTGGATTTCCCTTGAACTGTACTGCTGCCTTGTTTCATTCCGCCCTGTTGTGTCTGTGTCTCCCCCCCCCAGGACTTCTGGACCACCCACCACCGGCTTCATAGGACGCATCGCTGCCACTGGGGGGGGGCACAGACCCAGCGCATTGGACGGGATCCCTGTTACCCCTGGAGCCTTCATTCACTCCCTACTTCCCCTCTCCCTTAAGTTTTAATAAACTTTCTGGTGTGACGCAATTGTGGTCCTCTGGTCGTCTGTCTGAACCGTGACAGTACGATCTGACCATTATGGACTCAGCGCACACTTTCCCCGACATGGAAACCGATGAGCATGAGCAGCAGTTCCAGCAGCAGCAACAACAACTCGCCATGATCATTCAACTCCTCACCAACCTTACCCCAGCCAGTCTGCCCACCAGCCCTGCCCCCGAGTTACCTGCCCCGGTCATTGCAGCCGCTGCTCCGGAACCCAAGATTGGAAACCCCGAGCGGTTCAACGGCGATTCAACCCAGGTCCGGCCATTCCTGACTAGCTGCCGACTTCAGTTCTCCTTGCAGCCAAGGACCTTCGCCACGGAGGGGGCTAAAGTTGGGTATGCCATCACTCACCTGACGGGCCGAGCTCGACTCTGGGGAACAGCAGAGTTCGAACGTCAAACCCCCGCATGTGCAACCTTCGACCTGTTTGCTGAGGAGATGCTGAAGGTGTTTGACCTGGATTCACCAACCGCAGAGGCGTCTCGTGAACTGTTCAGTATTCGACAAGGCAGACGTACAGTCGCAGACCATTCCATCGACTTCCGAACCCTGGCTAGCCGAAGTTCTTGGAACACACCATCGTTGGTGGACGCGTTCTTCCATAGTTTGGCTGACTATATCAAGGACGAGTTGGTCTCCCATGAACTGCCTTCCACTCTTGATGAAGCCATCGCACTGACTGTCAGGATCGACAGGAGGATACAGACCCGTCGTCGTGAGAGGGGGCGCCAAGGTCCACCTACTACCGGCATTCGGAGAGATCCGACTGGGCTCCTGTCATCTACTGCCACTCACCCAGGTCAGCTTGATCAGTCTGAGCCTATGGAGATTGGGCGAGCCTCTCTCACTCCTGCAGAGCGCCAGCGCCGCTTCACCTCAAACCTCTGCCTCTATTGTGGAGGTGATGGACATCGTGTGGTAACCTGCCCTTTAAAGGGCCGAAGCTCACCGGGCATAGGGGGAGTCCGGTTGAGTTCAATGACCATCCAGTCCTCCGACCGCAAACCCCTGCTGCAAGTTCACCTCCGCCTCTCTGACTCAACTCACACCCTGGCTGCTCTGGTGGATTCTGGCGCCGAAGCCAACATAATGGACATCAAGCTGGCACGCCAACTGGGACTGGAGAACCTCCGTTTGACACCTCCTATTCCTGCCCGGGCACTGGACGGACACTTACTCGGATCGGTCACTCATGTCACGGCCCCGGTCTCGATGGGTCTGTCCGGAAACCATCAAGAAACTATCCAGTTTCACCTGCTCCCCTCTCCAGGCCAACCCCTCATCCTGGGTTACCCATGGCTCCGCCGGCACAACCCTCAGCTCGACTGGGTGACCGGGGTGATCAGGGAGTGGGGAGAGGACTGCCACCGAACCTGCCTGCTTGCTGCCGCACTACCCCCTCGGCCAGTACCTACTAACTCCGCTCCTGACCTCTCCAATGTCCCAGAATGCTACCATGGTCTCAGAGAGGTGTTTAACAAAGCAAGAGCCACATCTCTGCCCCCTCACCGACCGTACGACTGTGCCATCGACCTCCTCCCTGGAACAGCCCCTCCAAAGGGTCGTCTTTATTCGTTGTCTGCTCCTGAAAGAAAGTCCATGGAGGACTACATCAATGGCTCTCTGTCCGCAGGATTAATCCGTTCATCTTCATCTCCTGCTGGTGCTGGCTTCTTCTTTGTGGGGAAGAAGGACGGATCTCTTCGCCCCTGCATCGACTACAGGGGACTCAACGACATCACAGTGAAAAACCGTTACCCTCTGCCTCTGCTCACCTCTGCTTTTGAGTTGCTCCAGGGAGCCACTGTTTTTACCAAGTTGGATCTCAGAAACGCTTACCACCTAGTGCGGATCCGGGAGGGAGATGAATGGAAAACCGCATTCAATACACCAACAGGCCACTACGAGTATCTGGTTATGCCTTTTGGCCTCACCAATGCTCCTGCTGTGTTCCAGGCTCTAGTGAATGATGTACTGCGGGACATGTTAAACAAGTTTGTCTTCGTTTACCTGGATGACATCTTAATCTACTCCAGAAACCTGTCTGAACACACCCGCCATGTCCAGCAAGTCCTTCATCGTCTTCTGGAGAATTCCCTCTACGCCAAGGCAGAGAAGTGTGAGTTTCACGTCAAGACAGTGGCCTTCCTGGGGTACATAGTGGCAGAGGGAAGTATCCAAATGGATCCTGCCAAAGTATCAGCAGTCACTTCATGGCCAGTTCCGGAGAACAGAAAGAAGCTGCAACAGTTTCTGGGGTTTGCTAACTTCTATAGAAAGTTTATCCGGAACTACAGTACCGTTGCTGCCCCTCTCACTGCTCTAACCAGCACCAAGCAACCCTTCACCTGGACCCCAGCAGCCGACAAAGCCTTCAGTACCCTCAAGGTGAGGTTCACCTCCGCTCCCATCCTCCAGATGCCTGATATGGACCGGCAATTCATTGTGGAGGTGGACGCCTCGGATGTGGGAGTTGGTGCTGTGATTTCTCAGTGGGCTGCGGAGGATAGGAAGCTCCATCCCTGTGCCTTTTTCTCACGTCGGTTGTCCCCCTCTGAGTGCAATTACGACATAGGGAACCGTGAGCTGCTGGCTGTGAAGCTTGCCTTGGAGGAGTGGCGTCACTGGCTGGAGGGGTCCACCATTCCATTTCTCGTTTGGACCGATCATAAGAACTTGGAGTACATCCGCACGGCCAAACGGTTGAACTCCAGGCAGTCCCGCTGGGCCCTGTTCTTCACCAGGTTTAATTTCACTCTGTCATACCGGCCTGGATCACGCAACACCAAGCCAGACGCCCTCTCCCGTCAATTCCAGAAGGATGACACCCCCGCCAAGGACCCTGTGTCGATTCTGCCAAGTCCCTGCATCGTTGCAGCTCTGACCTGGGCTGTTGAGGAACAGGTGCTGGAGGCTCTCCGTAACCAGCCAGGTCCCAGCACTTGCCCAGCTGACCGCCTTTTTGTCCCCGAAGACCTGAGGTCCCAGGTCGTTCAGTGGGGACATGACTCCCGCCTAGCTTGTCACCCTGGCTCCACCCGCACTTACAACCTGCTCGCCCAGAGGTTCTGGTGGCCCTCTCTGAGAAAGGATGTACGGGAATTCGTCCAAGCCTGCCCCATCTGCAACCAACACAAGTCGTCCTGCCAGCCCCCAGCCGGATTGCTGCAGCCCCTGCCTGTGCCCAGACGTCCCTGGTCTCACATCGCCCTTGACTTTGTCACGGGGCTGCCCCCTTCAAGTGGCATGACCGTCATTCTCACCATAGTTGACCGTTTCAGCAAGATGGCACACTTCATTCCCCTCCCCAAGCTCCCAACCGCCAAGGAGACCGCCCAGGTGGTCCTGGAACACGTCTTCCGGATCCACGGACTGCCAAAGGATGTAGTTTCTGACCGTGGTCCACAATTCTCCTCCGCTTTTTGGAAGGAGTTCTGTCACCTGCTGGGAGCCACAGTCAGTCTGACTTCCGGATTCCATCCCCAATCCAATGGGCAGTCAGAGCGGGCTAATCAGGAGCTCGAGAAGGCACTGCGATGCATGACTTCACGCAACCCCCACTCCTGGTCGCAGCAATTGACATGGGTGGAGTACGCACACAATTCTCTGACCTGCTCTGCCATCGGTATGTCCCCTTTCCAATGTGTTTATGGATACCAGCCTCCTCTATTTGCCAGCCAGGAAGAGGAGGTTACTTGCCCATCTGCACTTGCTTTTGCCCGTCGATGTCGCCGCACCTGGTCACAAGCCCGAGCCACACTCCTCAGATCCGTTGCCAGCTACACTACCGGGGCCAACCGTCGGAGAATTCCTGCTCCCACCTACCATGTTGGTCAAAGGGTGTGGTTGTCATCGAAGAACCTGCCACTCAGGGTGGAGTCGCAGAAGCTGGCACCTCGGTTCATTGGCCCATTCCCTATCATAAGAGTGATTAGCCCAACTGCTGTCCGGCTCCAACTGCCTAATTCCCTGAGGGTGCACCCCACTTTCCATGTGTCTAAGATTAAGCCCATCCATGAGAGTCCGCTGGTCCCTGCTGCGCCTTGTCCTCCTCCTCCACGGCTCGTCGATGGTGGTCTGGTTTACACCGTCCGCCGCCTGCTTCGGTCCAGACGGAGGGGTAGGGGTCTCCAGTACCTCATTGACTGGGAGGGCTATGGACCTGAGGAAAGGACCTGGGTGCCAGCTAGTCGGATTGTGGATAGGACTCTCATCACCGCTTTCCACCAACGGCATCCTGATCAACCTGCAATCCGTAGGGGCCGCCCCAGAGGGGTCCCTAACCGTCCTGCCCGCTCGGCTTCCTGTCCTGTGCCTAATCCTGTCTCGGGACCTGTCCCATCTCCCGACCACGGCCCTCCGGCTTCCTCCGAGGATGAGGACGTTCACTCGGACCGTTCGGAGGAGTTCTAGCCCTCCTCCGGCTCCCCTCCTCCCGCCCGGCGTGGTGTTGCTCTTGGGACTTCTGGGGCCGTCCCTTGGGGGGGGGGTTCTGTCATGAGCCTCTCACTCCACCGGGTTACCACCTTAATTTTCTTCCACTCTGCTCACCACTCTCTCTACTCAGCCTAACTAGCTCCACCTGTCCCTGCTCTGCTCTGCTCTAATTACTCTGCCAGCTGCGCTGCATTACCCACTACCTCTCCCAGTATTTAAGGCCCTGTCTTTCAGCTCTCCGGTGTCAGATCGTCTGCAAAGCTCACACCCGGAACCTGTTTGCTCGCGCTTCTGGCTCACCCTGGTTTTGTGACCCCGGACCTGCCTGATTTTTGGATACTCTTCTGCCCCAGGAGATCCAGACCTGCTTCTGCCATAACGACTCCTGACTACTCTTCTATCCCGGTAACTCTGACCAGCCTTCTGCCTTGCTACTACGTATTTTGGATTTCCCTTGAACTGTACTGCTGCCTTGTTTCATTCCGCCCTGTTGTGTCTGTGTCTCCCCCCCCCAGGACTTCTGGACCACCCACCACCGGCTTCATAGGACGCATCGCTGCCACTGGGGGGGGGCACAGACCCAGCGCATTGGACGGGATCCCTGTTACCCCTGGAGCCTTCATTCACTCCCTACTTCCCCTCTCCCTTAAGTTTTAATAAACTTTCTGGTGTGACGCAATTGTGGTCCTCTGGTCGTCTGTCTGAACCGTGACAGACATATATTACTGCATCATTCAATCTGATATACAATACTGCATCATTCAATATGACATACAGTACTGCATCATTCAATCTGATATACAATACTGCATCATTCAATATGATATACAATACTGCATCATTCAATATGACATATATTACTGCATCATTCAATATGACATATAGTACTGCATCATTCAATATGATATACAATACTGCATCATTCAATATGACATATAGTACTGCATCATTCAATATGACATATATTACTGCATCATTCAATATGATATACAATACTCCATCATTCAATATGACACATAGTACTGCATCATTCAATCTGATATACAATACTGCATCATTCAATATGACATACAATACTGCATCATTCAATATGACATATAGTACTGCATCATTCAATATGACATATATTACTGCATCATTCAATATGACATATAGTACTGCATCATTCAATATGATATACAATACTCCATCATTCAATATGACATACAGTACTGCATCATTCAATCTGATATACAATACTGCAACATTCAATCTGATATACAATACTGCATCATTCAATATGACATACAATACTGCATCATTCAATCTGATATACAATACTGCATCATTCAATCTGATATACAATACTGCATCATTCAATATGACACATATTACTGCATCATTCAATCTGATATACAATACTGCATCATTCAATATGACATACAGTACTGCATCATTCAATCTGATATACAATACTGCATAATTCAGTATGACATATAGTACTACATCATTCAGTATGACATATAGTACTGCATCGTTCAATATGACATATAGTACTGCATCATTACATATGACAAATAGTACTGCATCATTAAATATGACATATAGTTTTGCATCATTCAATATGACATATAGTACTGCATCATTCAATATGACATACAGTACTGCATCATTCAATATGACACATAGTACTGCATATTCAATATGACATAGAGTACTGCATCATTCAACATGACATACAATACTGCATCAGTCAATATGATATACAATACTGCATCATTCAATATGACATATAGTACTGCATCATTCAATATGACATATAGTACTACATCATTCAATATGACATACAGTACTACATCATTCAATATGACATATAGTACTGCATCATTCAATATGACATACAGTACTGCATCATTCAATATGATATACAATCCTGCATCATTCAATATGATATACAATACTGCATCATTCAATATGATATACAATACTGCATCATTCAATATGATATACAGTACTGCATCATCCAATGGGGTCTAGTGTTTTGCTGCTTGGGGAAAGGACACTATTTACACACTGGGTAGTTTGGAACTAATATGTTCTCTGAAATGTTTTAGAAAGTTAGTACGATTTGAAAATACATAGTGTACTCATTACCTGCATTATTGCAGTTTATGAACACCAAAGGGAATATATCCACTTTCTAAACAAGTTGTAATGAAGGTGAATAAGTTAATGATACAGGATATTACACATATGGTATAAACAGATGACTTTGTATAACAAACTGTCAACAGTTATTCCAACGGCAAAGAATATAATCACAAATTGTGTTTTCCTTTCGGAGTTTCCTGAACGTCTCTTCGGACAAACATACTTAACAGTAAAAAACACCTATCTTGTTAACTTGTCAGGTGTATTGAAAGTTCTCCTCTTTTTATATGATTAAAATAAATGCTCTCTACGCTGCGTCAGAGGCTTTTTGGAGATTTCACACAAGAATATAACAGCTACTTTGCAATTTCTCTGGAGGAGCAGAACTGCTGCATATATCGTTCCCAATATGCTGATGTACAGCGATTGCTTTCCCTGTTACAAATGGCCTGGGATATTAATATGAACACCCCATTCTGGAATCCATTTACTGTCTGGCTGGTTTAAAATCATCTCTGAATTGAAATAAATGTGTTCCCTCCACCTTCAGGTAATACTCATTAAAATAGTATTAATGGAAACACCTGCAATTCATGTTCCTTCCTTACAAAACCCTCCTCAAAGCCTGGCCGAATTGTGCCCTGAGATTTACCCATTTCCTATGACTAAACCAGGCCTGAATTAGAACACATATCCATTGTCCAATTGAATACAATATCGTGGCTTGATGATCTTCCTCTACAGTGGTGTGTATTAATGGATGCCGAGGAAAGCTTCCCTCAAATATTGACCAAGAAAATGTTTCATCATTTTCCTTCAATTCGCAAGAGGCTGAATGTATCTGACCGGATAAAGCATCAGAGCGAGGGAAACAGCGCCCCCTCTGTCTCTGTCTGTGTATCCCATCTATCTAATGCTGTCTGGTCAAAAAGAGGATGACATTGTTGCTGCCCGTAGCGTTGAATGCAAGGGAAGCCAGCAAGCATTTGGCCAATCAGCGTTACGCTAAACTGAGTGATTTCAAATGTGAATGGTCCTGGTGCACCATAGAAGAGTGTCAAGGGAAGCCAGTTTGGATTTGGCTTCAAACCAATCACATCACATCAAAAGCAAAATATAAATGACAGAGAAAAACTTGAATTGTTGCATCTTGTTGTCTCGCTGTGCTCCGGTGGCTAGCAAGCTAGAATAAATTGGCCCTAAATTAGCCTAAATTAAGTTAATTAATTAATTTTCCGTAGGCTACTGGCCAATGATTATAACAACGGTTTTGTTGTTATAATCGCGGTAACTTTCCATGGTTCTAAATCAGTAGTTGTGTAGTAGTCCGAAAATGTCAGAAACATTAACTTGCTTCACCATGCTGTAGGTCATGTAACTGTTTGTTACATTAAATATGTGTTGTGGACTTCACCGAACAGGTGTTGCTCTCAGGTTTAGTGACGAAACAAAGGTGTGGTTGAATTTATTCTGCCACTGTATCTTCTTATTGTCTCGGCCTTTAGGCCAATACATCACGGTGTCAAGGCATATGAACCAACAGGTTATAGAGCTAACAACAACACAGGTTGTAATATGACTTATTTCCCTGGCTCGGCTTCCCCAGTGATTTTAGCCACACACCTCTACTGACAGCAACATGCTGTAAAGACACCAGAGCTCAGACCACTACTTTTCCTCTGCTGTTCTCTATTAGATCCATTAGATCTATTAGATCCATTGAGTCTCCCTCTATTCTCTCTATCATATTCTGATCTGATGAGCTGTCACAGTAAAGGAACTGTTGAACTTATGAAATGTTCTTCTAGGTATGAAGTAATATAATTATAATAATGCAATTTGGTATATGTTTTAGTATGGGTGGCCCCAGCGGGAATCGAACCCACACTAGTATGATGTGCTATAGTACATTTTACATTTTAGTCATTTAGCAGACGCTCTTATCCAGAGCGACTTAGAGTTAGTGCATACATTATTTTATTTTTCATACTGGTCCCCCGTGGGAATCGAACCCACAACCCTGGCGTTGCAAGCGCCATGCTCTACCGACTGAGCTACACAGGACTATATGTGGTTTACTCCTCAATGCCATCGGAAAGAATCCCGGAACATGTTCCAGTCTGTGCTAGCAAAACAGTCCTGTAGCTGAGCATCTGCGTCATCTGACCACTTCCTTATTAACCGAGTCACTGGTGCTTCCTGGTTTAGTTTTTGCTTATAAGCAGGAATCAGGAGGATAGAGTTATGATCAGATTTGCCAAATGGAGGGCGAGGGAGAGCTTT
This sequence comes from Coregonus lavaretus, assembly GCF_964263955.1. Taxonomy (NCBI): domain Eukaryota; kingdom Metazoa; phylum Chordata; class Actinopteri; order Salmoniformes; family Salmonidae; genus Coregonus; species Coregonus lavaretus. Next base: position 158,084 of record NW_028157040.1, on the reverse strand, counting down.
GTATGCTTCTCTGTGTGTGGAGTAAAGGTGATCTATAGTTTTTTTTCCCTCTGGTTGCACATTTAACATGCTGGTAGAAATTATGTAGGACGGATTAAAATTTCCCTGCATTAAAGTCTTCCCTGCATTAAAGTCCCCGGCCACTAGGAGCGCCGCCTCTGGATTAGCGTTTTCCTGTTTGCTTATGGCCTTATACAGATCGTTGAGGGTGGTCTTAGTGCCAGCATTGGTTTGTGGTGGTAAATAGACAGCTACGAAAAATATAGATGAAAACTCTCTTGGTAAATAGTGTGGTCTACAGCTTATCATGAGATACTCTACCTCAGGCTTGCAAAACCTAGAGACTTAGTAATACATTTTGTGCACCAGCTGTTGTTTACAAATATACACAGACCACCACCCCTTGTCTTAACGGAGTCAGCCGTTCTATCCTGCCGATGTAGTGTATATCCCACTAGCTGTATGTTATCCATGTCGTCGTTCAGCCACGACTGGGTGAAACATAAGATTTGACAGTTTTTTATGTCCCGTTGGTAGGATATTCTAGATCTTAGGATGTCCATTTTGTTTTCCAATGAATGTACGTTGGCTGATAGGATTGATGGAAGAGGCAGTGTACTCGCTCGCTGTCGGATCCTTACAAGGCACCCCGACCCACGTCCACGATATCTCCGTCTCTTCCTCATGCGAATGACAGGGATTTGGGCCTTGTCGGGTGTCTGTAGAATATCCTTCTCGTCTGACTTGTTGGAATAAAAATCTTCGTCCAATACGAGGTGAGTAATCGCTGTCCTGATATCCAGAAGCTCTTTTTGGTCATAAGAGACAATGGCAGAAACATTATGTACAAAATAAATTACAAATAACGCGGAAAAACACACATAATAGTTCATTTGGTTAGAGGGCTGTAAAACGGCAGCCATCTCCTCTGGCGCCATTATTACATGGTAGAAACGTAGTTTACGCAGTTACAGACAGGACAGGTCACAGGGAAGACTGGAAACAACAAACAGCAGAGATCTAGACAGCCACAAGCCCGGGACAATCCAACGGCTACCCAACCGCGTCGCGAGCTGCGTTCAAGCCCTCAAGAAAACCCTGCTAGCTTGACAGGCTAGCTGCTACACCAAGCAGCTCTTCAGACCTGACCTTGGTCAGCAGGATGCCTGGACAGATAGTAGAGGTCCCAGGAACTGATCAACCGCGATATCCAGACTCAAAAGGTAGGTTGCTAGTAACCTTTTCAATAGACTTTCAAAACTTTCCCAAAAAATAATACTGCATCATAATAACACTGCATAATAATAATAATACATAATAATACTGCATCATCATAATACATCATAATACTAATAATACATAATAATACTGCATCATAATAATACATAATAATAATAATACATAATAATACTGCATCATAAAAATACATAATAATAATAATACATAATAATACTGCATCATCATAATACATAATAATACTAATAATACATAATAATACTGCATCATCATAATACATAATAATAATAATACATAATAATACTGCATCATAAAAATACATAATAATAATAATACATAATAATACTGCATCATAATAATACATAATAATAATAATACATAATAATACTGCATCATAAAAATATATAATAATAATAATACATAATAATACTGCATCATAAAAATACATAATAATAATAATACATAATAATACTGCATCATAATAATACTGCATCATAATAATACATAATAATACTGCATCATAATAATACATAATAATACTGCATCATAATAATACATAATAATAATAATACATAATAATACTGCATCATAATAATACATAATAATAATAATACATAATAATAATAATACATAATAATACTGCATCATCATAATACATAATAATACTAATAATACATAATAATACTGCATCATAATAATACATAATAATAATACATAATAATACTGCATCATAAAAATACATAATAATAATAATACATAATAATACTGCATCATCATAATACATAATAATACTAATAATACATAATAATACTGCATCATAATAATACATAATAATAATAATACATAATAATACTGCATCATAATAATACATAATAATAATAATACATAATAATACTGCATCATAAAAATACATAATAATAATAATACATAATAATACTGCATCATAAAAATACATAATAATAATAATACATAATAATACTGCATCATAATAATACTGCATCATAATAATACATAATAATACTGCATCATAATAATACATAATAATACTGCATCATAATAATAAATAATAATAATAATAATACATAATAATACTGCATCATAATAATACATAATAATAATAATACATAATAATACTGCATCATAATAATACATAATAATACTGCATCATAATAATACATAATAATAATAATACATAATAATACTGCATCATAATAATACATAATAATACTGCATCATAATAATACATTATAATACTGCATCATAATAATACATAATAATACTGCATCATAATAATACTGCATACGATTAATACATAATAATACTGCATCATAATAATACTGCATAATATTAATACATCATAATACTGCATCATAATAATACATAATACTACTGCATCATAATAATACATAATAATACTGCATCATAATAATACATAATAATACTGCATCATAATAATACATAATAATACTGCATCATAATAATACTGCATACGATTAATACATACTAATACTGCATCATAATAATACTGCATAATATTAATACATAATAATACTGCATCATAATAATACATAATAATACTTCATCATAATAATACATAATAATACTTCATCATAATAATACATAATAATACTTCATCATAATAATACATAATAATACTGCATCATAATAATACATAATAATACTGCATCATAATAATACTTCTGTCACGAACGTTGACTGATGACTCGTGGAACCAAGGCGCAGCATGATAAGCATACATCTTTAATTAGTTCTTAACACACGAACAAAACCAAAACAACAAACCAACGATACGTGAAGTCCTGAGGTTACACACACCAAACCTTTACGGATCAAGATCCCACAAACTAACTGGTGCCAACAGGCTGCCTAAGTATGGTTCCCAATCAGAGACAACGAGCTACAGCTGCCTCTGATTGGGAACCACCCTGGCCAAAATAGAAACTAAACGATCTAGAACACAACATAGAAAACTAAAACATAGAAAAATCCACACCCTGGCTCAACATTTAAGAGTCCCCAGAGCCAGGGCGTGACAACTGCATAATATTAATACATAATAATACTGCATCATAATAACACATAATAATCTCCCCCCTCTCGCTCTCTGTTCTCTCTCTCCTCCCTCTCTCTCTCTGTGTCTCCCTCTCTATCTCATTCAGTATATCTCTCTCTAAAGGCTTTCTCTGTCTCTCTCTGTCTCTTTCTCTGTCTCTCTCTCTCTCACCACAGTCCTTGGGGTTTTAGAGGCCACCACTAAAAGGAGAAACTGATGATTTGTTTTGCATTTGAAGTTGCTGAAATTAAATTAGTGAATAAATAAAATATTTATGTGCTTCCTTGGGTGTATAATTGATATTAGAATATTGTGTCCCACTTCATGTTGCATGGTTTGAGTTCCACTTAATACAAAGTGGAAGCGAAGAGGACGAACTGTGACGAGTACTGAGGATACGAAGAGGCAGGACGCAGACGCAGGAATCAACAATGTAAAGGTTTACTTAACACTGAGCAAGAGAACAACAAACACTAACACTGCATAATCACACACAACACAACACTGAACAGTCCAGGGCTATATAGTGGTGGTGATGAGGTGCAGGTGCGCTGGAGGTGATTAGGATGCGTTGGGTTTCCATTCTGGTGTTGCCGAGGTGGTGCGCTCAGACCGGTGGCTCAGTAGACCTGCGAATCAGAGCACCGGAGGGGAGCAATGGGAGGAGACATGACACGAACATCCATACTGAAACATAGGGTCAAAACTAAAATCATTAAAATTACTATCTTGGCCTTTATTTATTGAAAAGGATCAGTAATGGAAATATATCATACTTCAATCTTCATTGAAGACACTTCTTATGATATTTTTTAAGGATTAAAATGTCTGCAAGACGACAAAATAAAATGAATGAAATATCTTGAAATGTTCTTTAATCTTAGGAACAAGGCTTGCTACAGTATTGTGCCTAGTCCTAGTCCTAGTCCTAGTCCTAGTCCTAGTCCAGGTGTTTGCTTTTCATCATTGCCTCAAACCATTTTTTTTATTCAATTCAAGGGATTCAAATTAAAATAAGGCAATGGTAATTTCAAAAGGTGTTTACATATAATTAGAAATCTTTAAAAAAGCAAAGGACAAAAAGCTGAACAACTCATCCTAGTCATATGCAAGGCTAGTAAACCGCTCACAACACAGACTACAACTATCTGTAGAGGCAGTAAACAGACTACAACTATCTGTAGAGGCAGTAAACAGACTACAACTATCTTTAGAGGCAGTAAACAGACTACAACTATCTGTAGAGGCAGTAAACAGACTACAACTATCTGTAGAGGCAGTAAACAGACTACAACTATCTGTAGAGGCAGTAAACAGACTACAACTATCTGTAGAGGCAGTAAACAGACTGCAACTATCTGTAGAGGCAGTAAACAGACTACAACTATCTGTAGAGGCAGTAAACAGACTACAACTATCTGTAGAGGCAGTAAACAGACTACAACTATCTGTAGAGGCAGTAAACAGACTGCAACTATCTGTAGAGGCAGTAAACAGACTGCAACTATCTGTAGAGGCAGTAAACAGACTGCAACTATCTGTAGAGGCAGTAAACAGACTGCAACTATCTGTAGAGGCAGTAAACAGACTACAACTATCTGTAGAGGCAGTAAACAGACTGCAACTATCTGTAGAGGCAGTAAACAGACTGCAACTATCTGTAGAGGCAGTAAACAGACTGCAACTATCTGGAGAGGCAGTAAACAGACTGCACCTATCTGTAGAGGCAGTAAACAGACTGCAACTATCTGTAGAGGCAGTAAACAGACTGCAACTATCTGTAGAGGCAGTAAACAGACTACAACTATCTGTAGAGGCAGTAAACAGACTACAACTATCTGTAGAGGCAGTAAACAGACTACAACTATCTGTAGAGGCAGTAAACAGACTACAACTATCTGTAGAGGCAGTAAACAGACTACAACTATCTGTAGAGGCAGTAAACAGACTACAACTATCTGTAGAGGCAGTAAACAGACTACAACTATCTGTAGAGCAGTAAACAGACTGCAACTATCTGTAGAGGCAGTAAACAGACTACAACTATCTGTAGAGGCAGTAAACAGACTACAACTATCTGTAGAGGCAGTAAACAGACTACAACTATCTGTAGAGGCAGTAAACAGACTACAACTATCTGTAGAGGCAGTAAACAGACTACAACTATCTGTAGAGGCAGTAAACAGACTACAACTATCTGTAGAGGCAGTAAACAGACTACAACTATCTGTAGAGGCAGTAAACAGACTACAACTATCTGTAGAGGCAGTAAACAGACTACAACTATCTGTAGAGGCAGTAAACAGACTGCAACTATCTGTAGAGGCAGTAAACAGACTACAACTATCTGTAGAGGCAGTAAACAGACTACAACTATCTGTAGAGGCAGTAAACAGACTACAACTATCTGTAGAGGCAGTAAACAGACTACAACTATCTGTAGAGGTAGTAAACAGACTACAACTATCTGTAGAGGCAGTAAACAGACTACAACTATCTGTAGAGGCAGTAAACAGACTACAACTATCTTTAGAGGCAGTAAACAGACTACAACTATCTGTAGAGGCAGTAAACAGACTACAACTATCTGTAGAGGCAGTAAACAGACTGCAACTATCTGTAGAGGCAGTAAACAGACTACAACTATCTGTAGAGGCAGTAAACAGACTACAACTATCTGTAGAGGCAGTAAACAGACTACAATTATCTGTAGAGGCAGTAAACAGACTGCAACTATCTGTAGAGGAAGTAAACAGACTGCAACTATCTGTAGAGGCAGTAAACAGACTGCAACTATCTGTAGAGGCAGTAAACAGACTGCAACTATCTGTAGAGGCAGTAAACAGACTACAACTATCTGTAGAGGCAGTAAACAGACTGCAACTATCTGTAGAGGCAGTAAACAGACTGCAACTATCTGTAGAGGCAGTAAACAGACTGCAACTATCTGGAGAGGCAGTAAACAGACTGCAACTATCTGTAGAGGCAGTAAACAGACTGCAACTATCTGTAGAGGCAGTAAACAGACTGCAACTATCTGTAGAGGCAGTAAACAGACTACAACTATATGTAGAGGCAGTAAACAGACTGCAACTATCTGTAGAGGCAGTAAACAGACTGCAACTATCTGTAGAGGCAGTAAACAGACTACAACTATCTGTAGAGGCAGTAAACAGACTACAACTATCTGTAGAGGCAGTAAACAGACTACAACTATCTGTAGAGGCAGTAAACAGACTGCAACTATCTGTAGAGGCAGTAAACAGACTACAACTATCTGTAGAGGCAGTAAACAGACTGCAACTATCTGTAGAGGCAGTAAACAGACTACAACTATCTGTAGAGGCAGTAAACAGACTGCAACTATCTGTAGAGGCAGTAAACAGACTACAACTATCTGTAGAGGCAGTAAACAGACTACAACTATCTGTAGAGGCAGTAAACAGACTACAACTATCTGTAGAGGCAGTAAACAGACTGCAACTATCTGTAGAGGCAGTAAACAGACTGCAACTATCTGTAGAGGCAGTAAACAGACTGCAACTATCTGTAGAGGCAGTAAACAGACTGCAACTATCTGGAGAGGCAGTAAACAGACTACAACTATCTGTAGAGGCAGTAAACAGACTACAACTATCTGTAGAGGCAGTAAACAGACTGCAACTATCTGTAGAGGCAGTAAACAGACTGCAACTATCTGTAGAGGCAGTAAACAGACTGCAACTATCTGTAGAGGCAGTAAACAGACTGCAACTATCTGTAGAGGCAGTAAACAGACTGGAACTATCTGTAGAGGCAGTAAACAGACTGCAACTATCTGGAGAGGCAGTAAACAGACTGCAACTATCTGTAGAGGCAGTAAACAGACTGCAACTATCTGTAGAGGCAGTAAACAGACTACAACTATCTGTAGAGGCCGTAAACAGACTACAACTATCTGTAGAGGCAGTAAACAGACTGCAACTATCTGTAGAGGCAGTAAACAGACTACAACTATCTGTAGAGGCAGTAAACAGACTACAACTATCTGTAGAGGCAGTAAACAGACTACAACTATCTGTAGAGGCAGTAAACAGACTGCAACTATCTGTAGAGGCAGTAAACAGACTGCAACTATCTGTAGAGGCAGTAACCAGACTGCAACTATCTGTAGAGGCAGTAAACAGACTACAACTATCTGTAGAGGCAGTAAACAGACTACAACTATCTGTAGAGGCAGTAAACAGACTGCAACTATCTGTAGAGGCAGTAAACAGACTGCAACTATCTGTAGAGGCAGTAAACAGACTACAACTATCTGTAGAGGCAGTAAACAGACTACAACTATCTGTAGAGGCAGTAAACAGACTACAACTATCTGTAGAGGCAGTAAACAGACTACAACTATCTGTAGAGGCAGTAAACAGACTACCACTATCTGTAGAGGCAGTAAACAGACTACAACTATCTGTAGAGGCAGTAAACAGACTGCAACTATCTGTAGAGGCAGTAAACAGACTACAACTATCTGTAGAGGCAGTAAACAGACTACAACTATCTGTAGAGGCAGTAAACAGACTACAACTATCTGTAGAGGCAGTAAACAGACTAAAACTATCTGTAGAGGCAGTAAACAGACTGCAACTATCTGTAGAGGCAGTAAACAGACTGCAACTATCTGTAGAGGCAGTAAACAGACTGCAACTATCTGAAGAGGCAGTAAACAGACTGCAACTATCTGTAGAGGCAGTAAACAGACTGCAACTATCTGTAGAGGCAGTAAACAGACTGCAACTATCTGTAGAGGCAGTAAACAGACTACAACTATCTGTAGAGGCAGTAAACAGACTGCAACTATCTGTAGAGGCAGTAAACAGACTGCAACTATCTGTAGAGGCAGTAAACAGACTGCAACTATCTGTAGAGGCAGTAAACAGACTACAACTATCTGTAGAGGCAGTAAACAGACTGCAACTATCTGTAGAGGCAGTAAACAGACTGCAACTATCTGTAGAGGCAGTAAACAGACTGCAACTATCTGTAGAGGCAGTAAACAGACTGCAACTATCTGTAGAGGCAGTAAACAGACTGCAACTATCTGGAGATGTTAGTAAATAGCTCATAACACAGACTTATGCACTTCTCATTTGAGTGTTTTCATCTGGACTTTTTGTTCCTTAGCTCAACATATTAATTTTTTAACAACTAGCTACTTTACTGCTGATTATTTTCAAAGGCAGGTTTATATGATTTTGTATGAATAACATGATAGTAACCTCCACTACACACCACTCTGCAATCAGCAGCAGTTGTAATGAATGTCCCCAATGCAGAGAGCAGCCCTGAATGTGTGATTATGTTTGGCTCTCTCACTTAGGACAGGTGTTCTAATCAAGGCCCTGCTTCGTTGGAACAAAACCATATGGATGGTTTTAATGGCAAAACAGCAACAGACTTCGACTAACTACAGTCATTGACTTTGTTGAGTACAGTCTACAGTCATTTACTTTGTTGAGTACAGTCTACAGTCTACAGTCTACAGTCTACAGTCTACAGTCTACGTCTACAGTCTACAGTCTACAGTCTACAGTCTACAGTCTACGTCTACAGTCTACAGTCTACAGACTACAGTCTACCGTCTACAGTCTACAGTCTACAGTATACAGTCTACAGTCTACAGTCTACAGTCTACAGTCTACGTCTACAGTCTACAGTCTACAGTCTACAGTCTACGTCTACAGTCTACAGTCTACAGTCTGTCTACAGTCTACAGTCTACAGTCTACGTCTACAGTCTACAGTCTACAGTCTGTCTACAGTCTACAGTCTACAGTCTACAGTCTACAGTCTGTCTACAGTCTACAGTCTACAGTCTACAGTCTACAGTCTGTCTACAGTCTACAGTCTACGTCTACAGTAGGGGTGTAACGATTCGTTTTAACAACGATTCGATTTGTATCACGATTCGTGGTTGTCGATACGATTCAAGGACGATATTGGTTCATTTAGAACGATACGATCCGAAACGATTCAGTGACTTGAAATCGATTCAGTAACCTTTTAGCCAAAAATTCAACCAGTGTGACTGAAATAAATACCTGGATACTGGACAGTGCAGGTGAAGTTTCCTAGATTCCTGTTTTTTGTAAGGACCGCAATGGTGGCTTGATAATTTCTCGCTCGTCGGCTTCTCCTCTGTCGTCCGCCATGCTATGTTTTGTTGTCTTTGCGCCTTTGCTCTGCTGCTGGCGCGGGGCGATGACGTCACGGATAGGCAGACTGAATCGAGTAATGTTTAAAGCCTTTATCATTAAAAGTGCTAAGAAAAAACATCCATATAAAGTCTGACGTGCTTAAATCCAATGGGTTATTTCCTAGTATCGATACAATCGATTTATTACATTTTAAAACGATGTTAGATTGATATATGTTGTCCAAAAGGCCAACTCGCCGAGCACAGATCGATGTAGTTGGATCATGGGAATATAAATCGATACATCGATGTAGTAGATGGATCGTTACACCCCTAGTCTACAGTCTACAGTCTACAGTCTACAGTCTACAGTCTACGTCTACAGTCTACAGTCTACAGTCTGTCTACAGTCTACAGTCTACAGTCTACAGTCTACAGTCTACAGTCTACGTCTACAGTCTACAGTCCACGTCTACAGTCTACAGTCTACGTTTACAGTCTACAGTCTACGTCTACAGTCTACAGTCTACAGTCTAGAGTCTACAGTCTACGTTTACAGTCTACAGTCTACAGTCTACGTTTACAGTCTACAGTCTACGGTCTACGTTTACAGTCTACAGTCTACAGTCTACAGTCTACGTCTACGTCTACATCTACGTCAACAGTCTACAGTCTACAGTCTACAGTCTACGTCTACAGTCTACAGTCTACGTCTACGTCTACGTCTACAGTCTACAGTCTACGTCTACAGTCTACGTCTACAGACTACGTCTACAGTCTACGTCTACAGACTACGTCTACAGACTACAGTCTACAGTCTACGTCTACGTCTACGTCTACAGTCTACAGTCTACGTCTACAGTCTACGTTTACAGTCTACGTTTACAGTCTACAGTCTACAGTCTATGTCTACAGTCTACAGTCTACAGTCTACGTCTATGTCTACAGTCTACAGTCTACGTCTACAGTCTACGTCTACAGACTACAGTCTACAGTCTATAGTATACAGTCTACGTCTTCAGTCTACAGTCTACAGTCTACGTCTACAGTCTACAGTCTACAGTCTACGTCTACAGTCTACGTCTACAGACTACGTCTACAGTCTACAGTCTACAGTCTACAGTCTACAGTCTACGTCTACGTCTACAGTCTACGGTCTACAGTCTACAGTCTACAGTCTACAGTCTACAGTCTACGTCTATAGTCTACAGTCTACGTCTACGTTTACATTCTACAGTCTACGTCTACAGTGTACAGTGTACAGTGTACAGTCTACAGTCTACAGTCTACAGTCTACGTCTATAGTCTACAGTCTACGTCTTCGTCTACGTCTACAGTCTACGTCTACATTCTACATTCTACAGTCTACAGTCTGCAGTCTACGTCTACATTCTACAGTCTACAGTCTACAGTCTACAGTCTACGTTTACAGTCTACAGTCTACGTTTACAGTCTACGTTTACAGTCTACAGTCTACAGTCTACAGTCTACAGTCTACAGTCTACGTCTACGTCTACAGTCTACAGTCTGCAGTCTACGTCTACATTCTACAGTCTACAGTCTACAGTCTACAGTCTACGTTTACAGTCTACAGTCTACGTTTACAGTCTACGTCTACAGTCTACAGTCTACAGTCTACAGTCTACAGTCTACAGTCTACAGTCTACAGTCTACAGTCTACAGTCTGCAGTCTACAGTCTACGTCTACGTCAACAGTCTACAGTCTACAGTCTACAGTCTACGTTTATAGTCTACGTCTACAATCTACAGTCTACAGTCGATTGTATTCATTATGCTTCTTATTTTATTTTTGCATTGTAGAGTTGAATTGTTCTTCACAACATGTGGAACCTGTGCATATCACAAATACACTTAAAACTTCACCTTTTTCTGTTTGCAGTTAATTTGAATGTACTGTGTACATCCACAGCTTCAGTAAACAACCCAAGGTACACAAATGCAGTAAACTAAACCCACTAAACATATCCCAAATCAGTCATCTTTCACAATACTTTTGACTTTCGAGATTAGAAATAGTCTGCAGAAATCCTCACAAAGTCTGAAATCGGGCATCATTTCAACTGAAAGCTAAGCTTTGTCAATATTGAGATGGAGGAACACGCTCACGATAGCCATCGAGTGGCCACAAAACCACTGAAAGCTGCAAGCCCAAGAACCTTATTTGAAATATAATGTATCTTTGTAGACAAACAGAGACACGGTCAACTCTCTGAAGTGTAACATTATCCCCAGAGTGTAAAGAACTCTCTCCCGTCCACGACATGTCGACTTCTTATGCTCTTATACTATCTTTTAACTTGTAATTTTCTCCATGAGTGCGGTGAAGATCCCTCTCCTGTTTCCTGCTGCCAAGGCCCTGACTGCAGAGCAATCTGTTATGATATCAACCCAGGACCTCGTCGGTAAGCATCATTAGCCTTGCTTCCCTCTTGCATACTTAAGCTCTGTGGAGCTACAGTGAAGGAAGGTTATTTTACTTGATCTCTCTACTTGTTGATCTCCATACTTCTTGATCTCTCTACTTCTTGATCTCTCTACTCCATGTCTTGACGTCATAGTAATTTCAATCAGTGCGGTCGTATGGCATTTGTCGTCCAGTTGATCTCCTCTGCCCCTGAATCACTGATATCCATGGTAACCCAGCACTGCGATATCCCAGCCCTGCTTCATGGAGAAAATAGTTTTATTTTAAAAGATTAGGATAAAACTATTTTAATCGTATCACAAAATGTTTCAAGGAAAAGCTATGATGAGGAACATGCATTTACTACCATGCAAGTTCCATATGCCTGGTAGCCATGGTAACTAGACAATAACGACATATTCAGGTCTTTATTGTAAAAGAGAATGTGTCCTCAATGGACTCACCTGATTAAATAAAGGTCAGATAAAATGGAAATCCTGCCAGTGAGTAGCTCCTTTCAAGGTCAATGGTCTATCCCCAGAACGATGAACCTGTGAGGTCTCAGTAACAAGATACACTCTATAAAATATCTGCATCCCAAATGGCACTCTTTCCCCTATATAACGCACTATGGTCAAAAGATGTGCACTATAGAGAGAATAGCCATTTGGGACACAGACAGTGTTACCTCTAAGCATCACGGCTTCAGCCATGTGAGCCTGAGTGAGCATCTGTGAGCTATTGAATTGTATTGGAGATGTAGAGGAGCACTGGGCCACTGTAATGGCTGTCAGGGGCTGGGATGCCTCACTGAACTAGAGGAGCACTGGGCCACTGTAATGGCTGTCAGGGGCTGGCACACTGAACTAGAGGAGCACTGGGCCACTGTAATGGCTGTCAGGGGCTGGCACACTGAACTAGAGGAGCACAGGGCCACTGTAATGGCTGTCAGGGGCTGGCACACCTCACTGAACTAGAGGAGCACAGGGCCACTGTAATGGCTGTCAGGGGCTGGCACACCTCACTGAACTAGAGGAGCACTGGGCCACTGTAATGGCTGTCAGGGGCTGGGATGCCTCACTGAACTAGAGGAGCACTGGGCCACTGTAGTGGCTGTCAGGGGCTGGCACACCTCACTGAACTAGAGGAGCACTGGGCCACTGTAAATGCTGTCAGGGGCTGGCACACCTCACTGAACTAGAGGAGCACTGGGCCACTGTAATGGCTGTCAGGGGCTGGGATGCCTCACTGAACTAGAGGAGCACTGGGCCACTGTAATGGCTGTCAGGGGATGGCACACTGAACTAGAGGAGCACTGGGCCACTGTAATGGCTGTCAGGGGCTAGTACGCCTCACTGAACTAGAGGAGCACTGGGCCACTGTAATGGCTGTCAGGGGCTGGCACACTGAACTAGAGGAGCACTGGGCCACTGTAATGGCTGTCAGGGGCTGGCACACTGAACTAGAGGAGCACAGGGCCACTGTAATGGCTGTCAGGGGCTGGCACACCTCACTGAACTAGAGGAGCACTGGGCCACTGTAATGGCTGTCAGGGGCTGGCACACCTCACTGAACTAGAGGAGCACTGGGCCACTGTAATGGCTGTCAGGGGCTGGCACACCTCACTGAACTAGAGGAGCACTGGGCCACTGTAATGGCTGTCAGGGGCTGGGATGCCTCACTGAACTAGAGGAGCACTGGGCCACTGTAATGGCTGTCAGGGGCTGGCACACCTCACTGAACTAGAGGAACACTGGGCCACTGTAATGGCTGTCAGGGGCTGGCACACATCACTGAACTAGAGGAGCACTGGGCCACTGTAATGGCTGTCAGGGGCTGGCACACTGAACTAGAGGAGCACTGGGCCACTGTAATGGCTGTCAGGGGCTGGCACACATCACTGAACTAGAGGAGCACTGGGCAACTGTAATGGCTGTCAGGGGCTGGCACACTGAACTAGAGGAGCACTGGGCCACTGTAATGGCTGTCAGGGGCTGGCACACTGAACTAGAGGAGCACTGGGCCACTGTAATGGCTGTCAGGGGCTAGGATGCCTCACTGAACTAGAGGAGCACTGGGCCACTGTAATGGCTGTCAGGGGCTGAAACACTGAACTAGAGGAGCACTGGGCCACTGTAATGGCTGTCAGGGGCTGGCACACTGAACTAGAGGAGCACTGGGCCACTGTAATGGCTGTCACGGGCTGGCACACATCACTGAACTAGAGGAGCACTGGGCCACTGTAATGGCTGTCAAGGGCTGGCACACTGAACTAGAGGAGCACTGGGCCACTGTAATGGCTGTCAGGGGCTGGGATGCCTCACTGAACTAGAGGAGCACAGGGCCACTGTAATGGCTGTCAGGGGCTGGCACACTGAACTAGAGGAGCACTGGGCTACTGTAATGGCTGTCAGGGGCTGGCACACATCACTGAACTAGAGGAGCACTGGGCCACTGTAATGGCTGTCAGGGGCTGGCACACTGAACTAAAGGAGCACTGGGCCACTGTAATGGCTGTCAGGGGCTGGCACACTGAACTAGAGGAGCACTGGGCCACTGTAATGGCTGTCAGGGGCTGGCACACTGAGCTAGAGGAGCACTGGGCCAGTGTAATGGCTGTCAGGGGCTGGCACACATCACTGAACTAGAGGAGCACTGGGCCACTGTAATGGCTGTCAGGGGCTGGCACACTGAGCTAGAGGAGCACTGGGCCACTGTAATGGCTGTCAGGGGCTGGCACACTGAACTAGAGGAGCACTGGGCCACTGTAATGGCTGTCAGGGGCTGGTATGCCTCACTGAACTAGAGGAGCACTGGGCCACTGTAATGGCTGTCAGGGGCTGGCACACTGAACTAGAGGAGCACTGGGCCACTGTAATGGCGGACAGGGGCTGGCACACTGAACTAGAGGAGCACTGGGCCACTGTAATGGCTGACAGGGGCTGGCACACTGAACAAGAGGAGCACTGGGCCACTGTAATGGCTGTCAGGGGCTGGGATGCCTCACTGAACTAGAGGAGCACTGGGCCACTGTAATGGCTGTCAGGGGCTGGCACACATCACTGAACTAGAGGAGCACTGGGCCACTGTAATGGCTGAAAGGGCCTGGCACACTGAACTAGAGGAGCACTGGGCCACTGTAATGGCTGTCAGGGGCTGGCACACTGAGCTAGAGGAGCACTGGGCCAGTGTAATGGCTGTCAGGGGCTGGCACACATCACTGAACTAGAGGAGCACTGGGCCACTGTAATGGCTGTCAGGGGCTGGCACACTGAGCTAGAGGAGCACTGGGCCACTGTAATGGCTGTCAGGGGCTGGCACACTGAACTAGAGGAGCACTGGGCCACTGTAATGGCTGTCAGGGGCTGGGATGCCTCACTGAACTAGAGGAGCACTGGGCCACTGTAATGGCTGTCAGGGGCTGGCACACTGAACTAGAGGAGCACTGGGCCACTGTAATGGCGGACAGGGGCTGGCACACTGAACTAGAGGAGCACTGGGCCACTGTAATGGCTGACAGGGGCTGGCACACTGAACAAGAGGAGCACTGGGCCACTGTAATGGCTGTCAGGGGCTGGGATGCCTCACTGAACTAGAGGAGCACTGGGCCACTGTAATGGCTGTCAGGGGCTGGCACACATCACTGAACTAGAGGAGCACTGGGCCACTGTAATGGCTGAAAGGGCCTGGCACACTGAACTAGAGGAGCACTGGGCCACTGTAATGGCTGTCAGGGGCTGGCACACTGAACAAGAGGAGCACTGGGCCACTGTAATGGCTGTCAGGGGCTGGGACGCATCACTGAACTAGAGGAGCACTGGGCCACTGTAATGGCTGTCAGGTGCTGGGATGCCTCACTGAGCTAGAGGAGCACTGGGCCACCGTAATGGCTGTCAGGGGCTGGCACACCTCACTGAACTAGAGGAGCACTGGGCCACTGTAATGGCTGTCAGGGGCTGGCACACTGAACTAGAGGAGCAATGGGCCATTGTAATGGCTGTCAGGGGCTGGCACACTGAACTAGAGGAGCACTGGGCTACTGTAATGGCTGTCAGGGGCTGGCACACATCACTGAACTAGAGGAGCACTGGGCCACTGTAATGGCTGACAGGGGCTGGCACACTGAACTAGAGGAGCACTGGGCCACTGTAATGGCTGTCAGGGGCTGGCACACTGAACTAGAGGAGCACTGGGCCACTGTAATGGCTGTCAGGGGCTTGCACGCCTCACTGAACTAGAGGAGCACAGGGCCAGTGTAATGGCTGTCAGGGGCTGGCACACATCACTGAACTAGAGGAGCACTGGGCCACTGTAATGGCTGTCAGGGGCTGGCAAACTGAGCTAGAGGAGCACTGGGCCACTGTAATGGCTGACAGGGGCTGGCACACTGAGCTAGAGGAGCACTGGGCCACTGTAATGGCTGTCAGGGGCTGGCACACTGAACTAGAGGAGCACTGGGCCACTGTAATGGCTGTCAGGGGCTGGCACACTGAGCTAGAGGAGCACTGGGCCACTGTAATGGCTGTCAGGGGCTGGCACACTGAACTAGAGGAGCACTGGGCCACTGTAATGGCTGACAGGGGCTGGCACACTGAACTAGAGGAGCACTGGGCCACTGTAATGGCTGGCAGGGGCTAGCACACATCACTGAACTAGAGGAGCACTGGGCCACTGTAATGGCTGTCAGGGGCTGGGATGCCTCACTGAGCTAGAGGAGCACTGGGCCACTGTAATGGCTGTCAGGGGCTGGCACACCTCACTGAACTAGAGGAGCACTGGGCCACTGTAATGGCTGTCAGGGGCTGGCACACCTCACTGAACTAGAGGAGCACTGGGCCACTGTAATGGCTGTCAGGGGCTGGCACACTGAACTAGAGGAGCACTGGACCACTGTAATGGCTGTCAGGGGCTGGCA
The DNA here is from genome assembly GCF_964263955.1 of Coregonus lavaretus. Classification (NCBI taxonomy): domain Eukaryota; kingdom Metazoa; phylum Chordata; class Actinopteri; order Salmoniformes; family Salmonidae; genus Coregonus; species Coregonus lavaretus. Next base: position 141,263 of record NW_028157040.1, on the reverse strand, counting down.
CACTGAACTAGAGGAGCACTGGGCTACTGTAATGGCTGTCAGGGGCTGGCACACATCACTGAACTAGAGGAGCACTGGGCCACTGTAATGGCTGACAGGGGCTGGCACACTGAACTAGAGGAGCACTGGGCCACTGTAATGGCTGTCAGGGGCTGGCACAGTGAACTAGATGAGCACTGGGCCACTGTAATGGCTGTCAGGGGCTGGCACACTGAGCTAGAGGAGCACAGGGCCACTGTAATGGCTGTCAGGGGCTGGCACACTGAACTAGAGGAGCACTGGGCCACTGTAATGGCTGTCAGGGGCTGGCACACTGAACTAGAGGAGCACTGGGCCACTGTAATGGCTGTCAGGGGCTGGCACACTGAACTAGAGGAGCACTGGGCTACTGTAATGGCTGTCAGGGGCTGGCACACTGAACTAGAGGAGCACAGGGCCACTGTAATGGCTGTCAGGGGCTGGGATGCCTCACTGAACTAGAGGAGCACTGGGCCACTGTAATGGCTGTCAGGGGCTGGCACACCTCACTGAACTAGAGGAGCACTGGGCCACTGTAATGGCTGTCAGGGGCTGGGATGCCTCACTGAACTAGAGGAGCACTGGGCCACTGTAGTGGCTGTCAGGGGCTGGCACACTGAACTAGAGGAGCACTGTGCCACTGTAATGGCTGTCAGGGGCTAGTACGCCTCACTGAACTGAAGATTACATTTTCTGTCTCACTGCCTGCCTGCTGATGTTTTATAAAGAGAGAGAGAGAGAGAGAGACTGTGAAAAAAATAAGGAACAGCATGTCAGAAAACAGCTCACTAAATACACTAAACAACAACATGAAACTTTATCTATCCAAACCTTTTCGGCCATATAACAAAGAACCAAGAGCAAACACATATACTTGATAATTTACAAAACTTAAAATCAGCTATTAAAGACTACCAGAACCCACTGTTTCTCCATTTACATTTAATGAACTACAGGACTAATTACAAACCCTCCAACCAAATACTATGGAGCGAGATACCTGCCAAAAGGTTGAACGTACGTATCTTTAGGATCATAAGAAAAGCCATGCGTTAAACGTGAACATACAAACACCATGCTACGATTATGGACTAACATTTTAGGCTTGAACAAATCTTTTGTTGCAATTCTGACCTACAATAATACTTTCAGAGTTTTGGCAGTTTCATTTCACCATCAAAAAAAACATAAACACCAAACGGCCTTTGAGGAGTGCTACACAAACAAGCATAACACAGCATAAAAAAAACGGAAGTCAGGGTACCTGAAAGAGGTATCCTGCAGGTTTTCAAGTTAAAAGTCTCCATTCTCTATTTCTTGAGTTGAGTTTACTTCACATTTAGGTAGCTAATGTAATGGATTTGTTTGCCAGCGCAAGTCTAGATAGCACTAGCTGTATTATGCCTACAACAGTGACGTTTCATTCCGCTAGGTGTATCTCTACAGCATGGGTGGGGCATATCCCTGGGTGACGTGGACATCCCCATGCATGCACCTTATCAAAATATGACTAATTCAATATTGCACCATCCCATTCTCTGGGCTCTGTCTGCAATCATAACCAGCAGTGTCTACCATAAATAATGAAACAGAATAATAATAGATGTTTGGTGAATCTACACACAATAGCCCATAATGACAACGTTAAAACAGGTTTTTAGACATTTTTGAAAATGTATTAAAAATAAAATACAGAAGTACCTTATTTACATAAGTATTCAGACCATTTGCTATGAGACTCGAAATTGAGCTCAGTTGCATCCTGTTTCCATTGATCATCCTTGAGATGTTTCTACAACTTGATTGGAATCCACCTGTGGTAAATTCAATTGATGGGACATGATTTGGAAAGGCACACACCTGTCTATATAAGGTCCCACAGTTGACAGTGCATGTCCCACAGTTGACAGTGCATGTCAGAGCAAAAACCAAGCCATGAGGTCGAAGGAATTGTCCGTAGAGCTCTGAGAAAGGATTGTCTCGAGGCACAGATCTTGGGAATGGTGGCAAAAAAATTCTGCAGCATTGAAGGTCCCTAAGAACACAGTGGCCATCATTCTTAAGTGGAAGAAGTTTGGAACCACCAAGACTCTTCCTAGAGCTGGCCGCCCGGCCAAACTGAGCAATCGGGGGAGAAGGGCCTTGGTCAGGGAGGTGACCAAGAACCCGATGTGTGTTTGGACCATTTTAAGTCTTTAGTGATTTGGACACAGAGGAACTTGAAGCTGTCTACCTGCTCCACTGCTGCCCTGCTGTGCTCGCACCCTAGTTTCCTGTAGTCCACAATCAGCTCCTTGGTCTTGCTGACGTTGAGGGAGAGGTTGTTGTTCTGGCACCACACTGCAAGGTCACTGACCTCCTCAATGTAGGCTGACTCATCGTCACCGGTGATCTGGCCTACCACCGTTGTGTCGTCAACAAAACTTAATGATGGTGTTGGAGTCGTGTGTGGCCACACGACTTAGCACACACCCCTGTGGGGCCCCCGTGTTGAGGATCAGCGTGGCGGAGGTGATGTTGCCTACCCTTACCACCTGGGGTCGGCCCGTCAGGAAGTCCAGGATCCAGTTGCAGAGGGAGGTGTTCAGACCCAAATTGGAGTGGGTTTAGGGTGGCTGGGATGGAAGAGTTAATGTGTTGCCATAACCAGCCTCTCAAAGCACTTCATGATTACAGAAGTGAGTGCTACAGGGCGATAGTCATTGTGGCATGAAGCCATAGAGTTTTTAGGAACATGAATGAGGGTGGTCATCTTAAAACATGTGGGATTACAGACAGGGACAAGGTTGAAAATTGCAGCCTGTTCTGCTCATGCTCTGTGAAAGCGCCCTGGAATACTGTCAGGGCCCGCGGCCTTGCGTGTGTTGACCTGATTAAAGACCCTTCTCATGTCAGCCTCAGAGAGCGAGATCACCCAATCCTCTGGGTCGGTGGTGGCCCTCACACCCGGCTCGATGTTGTTGAGTTCCTCTGGTTAGAGAGGCATCGTTGGGCAGATCACGGCTGGATCTTCCTTTGTAATCCGTAATGGACTGTAGCCCCTGGCGGGCGTTGGAGCCTGTGGAATATGATTCCACCTTGTTCCTTTATTGTCCTTTTGCCCATTTGATGACTCTGCTGAGGTCATAGCGGGACTTCCTGTCCTTATTCCTGTCTTCGGCCGTAGCTTCAGAGTTGTCCTGTTCTTTAGTTTAGCGCCAACCTTGGTGTTAATCAAATCAAATCAAATGTTATTTGTCACATGCGTCGAATACAACAGGTGTAGACCTTACCGTGAAGTGCTTACTTACAAGCCCTTAACCAACAATGCTGTTCAAGAAATAGAGTTAAGAAAATATTTACTAAATGAACTAAAAATAAAATACAAAGTAACACAATAAAATAACAATACGGGGGTACAATGTGCAGGGGTACAGGTTAGTCAAGGGAATTTGTACATGTAAGTAGGGGTAAAGTGACTATGCATAAATTATAAACAGCAGTGTAAAAAACAAAGGGGGGGGGGGGGGGGGGGTCAATATAAATAGTCTGTGTGGCAATTTGATTAATTTTCAGCAGTCTTATGGCTTGGGGGTAGAAGCTGTTAAGGAGCCTTTTTGACCTAGACTTGATGCTCCGGTACAGCTTGCTGTGTGGTAGCAGAGAGAACCGTCTATGACTTGGGTGACTGGAGTCTTTGACAATTTGTTTGGGCCTTCCTCTGACACCGCCTGGTATAGAGGTCCTGGATGGCAGGAAGCTTGGCCCCAGTGATGTACTGGGCCATATGCACTACCCTCTGTAGCGCCTTAGGGTCCAATGCAGAGCAGTTGCCATACCAGGCGGTGATGCAACCGGTCAGGATGCTCTCGATGGTGCAGCTGTAGAACTTTTTGGGGATCTGGGAACCCATGCCAAATCTTTTCAGTCTCCTGAGGGGGAAAAGGTGTTATTGTGCCCTCTTCACGACTGTCTTGGTGTGTTTGGACTATGGTGGTATGCTTGAAGCATATAGGTTTTACAGATTCGGACAGGGAGAGGTTGAAAATGTCATTGAAGACACTTGCCAGTTGGTCCGCGCATTCTCTGAGTACACATCCTGGTAATCCGTCTGGCCCTCGGCCTTGTGAATGTTGACCTGTTTATAGGTCTTACTCACATCGGCTACTGAGAGTGTGATCACACAGTCGTCCGGAACAGTTGGTGCTCTCAAGCATACTTCAGTGTTGCTTGCCTCTAAGTGAGCATAAAAGGCATTTAGCTCGTCTGGTAGGCTCGCGTCACTGGGCAGCGGCTGGGTTTCCCTTTGTAGTCCGTAATAGTTTGCAAGCCCTGCCACCTCCGACCAGCATCAGAGCCGGTGTAGTAGGATTCAATCTTAGTCATGTATTGACGATTTGCCTGTTTGATGGTTCTTCTGAGTGCATCGTGGGAGTTCTTATAAGTATCCAGATTAGTGTCCTGCTCCTTGAAAGCGGCAGCTCTAGCCTTTAGCTCGGTGCGAATGTTGCCTGTAGTCCATGGCTTCTGGTTGGGATATGTACGTACAGTCACTGGGGGGACGTCGTCATTGATGCAGTTATTGATGAAACCGGTGACTGAGGTGGTATGCTCCTCAATGCCATTGGATGAATCCCAGAACATATTCCAGTCTGTGCTAGCAAAACAGTCCTGCAGCGTAGCATCTGCGTCATCTGACCACTTCCGTATTGAGCGAGTCACTGGTACTTCCTGCTTAGTTTTTGCTTGTAAAAATCTTCATTCTGTTTGAGGTGAGTAATCGGTGTTCTGATATCCAGAATCTCTTTTCGCTCATAAGTGACGGTAGCAGCAACATTATGTACAAAATGAGTTACAAACAATGCGAAAAAACACACAAAATAGCACAGTTGGTTAGAAGCTCATAAAACAGCACCCATCCCCTCCGGCGCCATTGATTGGAGAAGCAGTGAACCCTCACCATGGGTACAACGTCGCCGATGCATTTTCGAATGAAGCCAGGGATGAAGGTGGTTAGCTCGTCAATGTTATTCCAATCAGCACTAGCATAGCAGTCCTGTAGCATTACCTTTGATTCTGGTGACCATTTCTCAACGGAGTAAATTGCGGATACTTCCTGTTTCAGCTTCTGCTTGTAAACAGGAAGCAAGAGTACAGAGTCATGATCTGATTTGCCGAATGGAGGACGAGGGAGGGCCTTGTATGCTTGTTTGTGGGTAGAATAGCAGTGGTCTAGGACTTTACCGCCCCTAGTGGCGTTGGAGACGTGTTGATGGAAGTTGGCCATCACCTGTCTTATTGCCAGAAACCAGAAAGGCAGCCTCTTTGGTGTAGGTTTTCATACTTGTTTATAGCCTTGTACAGTTTGTTAAGCGCCAGCTTGTTATTTGCATTGTCCTGAGGTGGAATGTATACAGCAGTCACGATGAAAACTCCCTCAGGTGGTAGAAGGGTCAGCATTTGACCATCGGGTAATACAAGACGATTGAACAGTGGGTCGACACTTCCACCGACCTGGAATTAAAGGCAAACCCCTCCCCCCCTCGATTTCCCCAACTCCGCTGTCCTGTCTACCCGGTGAATGGAGAATCTATCAAGTTGGATAGTGGGGAGTATCTTGTCCAAGACCCATGTTTCAGAAAAGTAAAGAATATTGCTAAGGCTATTTACAAACTAATGTAACGGTATTTATTCAACTTTAAAATGAGTAACACATCCATGGCCACCTTTTGAGGTTAGCCTACTGTAAGTATAAATGTATTGTTATGTAATCATAGAAAGCTTGCATGTTCAAGAGAGCATGCAAATTTCACAGGTCTGTGGAGATCTTAACAATTGCTATAATAATCTGTGCAGCATCTCAAACGGCATTGAGACCACTTGTACCATGTATTTAAATAATCTAAATAGCAATCTGGGTCATTTGGTTGTGCAGAGTGATAACACTCCCTAGAGTAGATGATGTGAGAACAATCCCTAGAGTAGATGAAGAACAGTGATAACACTCCCTAGAGTAGATGATGTGAGAACAATCCCTAGAGTCCTGTTGGTAGCAAATCCTCGATCGGAGGTCATCCATCTTATTATCGAGTGACTGTACATTAGCCAGTAGAATGGAGGGAAGAGGTGGCCGGTTTTACCTTCGACTTAATCTCACCACGATCCCCCGTCTCTTGCCTCTGTAACACCGACGTGTCCTCTTGCGTAGCTCGAAAATCGGGTTGGAATTACAGAAAGAGCCCAGGGCAGATGAGTCAAAGTAGAAGCTGGAATTGGGGTAAGTAACTGCTGATCTGATGTTCCAGAGTTCTTGCCGGTTATAAGAAATAATAGTGGATACATTTCGTTAAAATAAAGTACAAATGAATAACAAAATAATCACAAAATAGCAAAGTTGGGTCAGAGCTTGAAACGAAGGCCATCCAGTACGGGGCCATCTTACCAAATTACCATACGACAGAGCATGTATTCACCCTGAACACCCTAATTGACCAACAAACAAACAAACAAAAACAATGGCAAAGTCTTCTCATGCTTTGCTGATTTCAAAACAAACTTTTGACTCAATTTGTCATGTGGGTCTGATATATAAATTGATGGAAAGCTCTGTTGGCAAGGAAACATACTACATTCTAAATTCCATGTATACAAACAAGTGTGCAGTTAAAATTGGCAAAAAACACAGATTTATTTCCTAGGGGCTGGGGGTGAGACAGGGATGCAGCTTGAGCCCCACCCTCTTCAACATATATGTACAGTGCATTCGGAAAGTATTCAGACCCCTTGACCTTTTCCACATTTGTCACGTTACAGCCTTATTCTAAAATGGATTAAATTGTATTTTTTTCCATCATCAGTCTACACACCCCATAATGACAAAGCAAAAATAGTTTTTTTAAAATTTTTGCAAATGTATTAAATCTTCTTGGGTATGACGCTACAAGCTTGGCACACCTGTATTTGAGGAGTTTCTCCCATATTTCCCCGCAGATCCTCTCAAGCTCTGTCAGGTTGGATAGGGAGCGTCGCTGCACAGCTACTTTCAGGTCTCTCCAGAGATGTTAGATCGGGTTCAAGTCCGGGCTCTGGCTGGGCCACTCAAGGACATTCAGAGACTTGTCCCGAAGCCACTCCTGCGTTGTCTTGGCTGTGTGCTTAGGGTCGTTGTCCTGTTGGAAGGTGAACCTTTGCCCCAGTCTGAGGTCCTGAGTGCTCTGGAGCAGGTTTTCATCAAGAATCTCTCTGTACATTGCTCCGTTCATCTTTCCCTCGATCCTGCTAGTTTCCCAGTTCATGCCGCTGAAAAACATCCCCACAGCATGATGCTGCCACCACCATGCTTCACCATAGGGATGGAGCCAGTTTTTCTCCAGACGTGACGCTTGGCATTCAGGGCAAAGAGTTCAATCTTGGTTTCATTAGACCAGAAAATCTTGTTTCTCATGGTCTGAGATTCTTTAGGAGCCTTTTGGCAAACTTCAAGCAGGCTGTCGTGTGCCTTTTACTGAGAAATGGCTTCTGTCTGGCCACTCTACTATAAAGGCCTGATTGGTGGAGTGCTGCAGAGTTGGTTGTCCTTCTGGAAGGTTCTTCTATCTCCACAGAGGAACTCTGGAGCTCTGTCAGTGACCATCTGGTTCTTGGTCACCTCCCTGACCAAGGCCCTTCTCCCCCGATTGCTCAGTTTGGCCGGGAGGCCAGTTCTAGGAAGATTCTTGGTGGTTCCAAACTTCTTCAATTTAAGAATGATGAAGGCCACTGTGTTCTTGGGGACCTTCAATGTTGCATATATTTTTTGGTACCCTTCCTCAACACAATCCTTTCTCAGAGCTCTACGGACAATTCCTTTGACCTCGTGGCTTGGTTTTTGCATTGACATGCACTGTTAACTGTGGGACCTTGTATAGACAGGTGTGTGCCTTTCCAAATCATGTCCAATCAATTGAATTTACCAAAGGGTGGACTCCAATCAAGTTGTATAAACATCTCAAGGGTGATCAAGGGAAACAGGATACACCTGAGCTCAATTTCGAGTCTCATAGCAAAGTGTCTCAATACTTATGTAAATAAGGTATTTCTGTTTTTTATATCTAATAAATGTGCAACATTTTCTAAAAACCTGTTTTCGCTTTGTCATTATGGGGTATTGTGTGCAGGTTGATGAGGATTTTTATTTATTTAATCAATTCAAGAATAAGGCTGTAACGTATCAAAATGTGGAAAAAGTTAAGGGGTCTAAATACTTTCCGAAGGCACTGTATAACTGTATAACAATGAATTGCTGAGGGCACCAGTAGAGTCTGCAGCACCCGGCCTCACCATACTGATCTCGGAAATCAAATGTTGAATGTTTGCTGATGATTTGGTGCTTCTGTCCCCAACCAAGGAGGGCCTACAGCAGCACCTTGATCTTCTGCACAGATTCTGTCAGACTTGGGCCCTGACAGAGAATCTCAGTAAGACAAAAATAATGGTGTTCCAAAAAAGGTCTAGGAGCCAAGACAACAAATACAAATTCTAGCTATAGACCGTTGCCCTAGAGAATACAAATTCTTATGCCTACCTTGGCCTAAACATCAGCACCACAGGTAACTTCCACAAGGCTGTGAATGACCTTAGAGACAAGTCATGAAGGGCATTCTACGCCATTGAAAGGAACATAAAACTTGACATCTGGGGTCTTCAGGTCTGGGGTCCACTAACCAACCAAGAATTCGCAAAATGGGACAAACACCCGAATTGAGACTGAAAGCAGAATTCTGCAACAATATACTTATTGTAAAACACGAAACCCCAAACAATGCATGCAGAGCAGAATTAGGACTATACCCGCTAATGATGAAACTCCAGACAATAGCCCTTAAATTCTAAAACCACCTACAAGGAAGTGATGCCCACACATGCCCCCAAAAAGCCCTCACCTATAGAGAGATGAACCTGGAGAAGAGTCCCCTCAGCCAGCTGGTTCTGGGGCTCTGTTCACAAATACAAACAGACCCCACAGAACCACAGGACAGCAAGACAATTAGACCCAACCAAATAATGAGAAAGCACAAAGATAACTATTTGACACACTGGAAAGAATGAACCAAAAAACAGAGCAAAATGGAATGTTATCTGGCCTTAAACAGAGAATACACTGGCAGAATACCTGACCACTGTTACTGACCCAAAAATAAGAAAGTCCTTGACTTTGCACAGACTGTGTGCTTGGTCCCCTCCTGTACTCCCTGTTCACCCACGACTGCATGGCCAAGCATGACTCCAACACCATCATTAAGTTTGCTGACGACACAACAGTGGTAGGCCTGATCACCGACAACGATGAGACAGCCTACAGGGAGGAGGTCAGAGACCTGGTCGTGTGGTGCCAGGACAACAACCTCTCCCTCAACGTGAGCAAGACATGTTCTCCCCCCCCCCCCCACAGTTTTATCATTGCACTGTAATACAAAACACGGCATGAGGATGCCTCAGACAGGTTTTAGGCCTGCAGGGACACCACAGAGCGTGCGGAAAGGCTGGAGAATAGGACCAGCACAGGAGAGATTAACAGAGACAGCGGCTGTCTGCCTGTGTTGCATTTTTTTTTTTAAAGAGTTGTAAAAGCAAAAAGAGCAGAAACGGGTTACTGTTCAGTTGAGTGATCTAGTTGGCAAGGTAACTGCTGTTTGACAAAAATAATACTATACATATTTCCAGTGTTGAGCTAGTACTGACATGTAATGTAGTATAAAAAAAAATAGACAGTGTTGTCGCTCTGGATAAGAGTGTCTGCTAAATGACTAAAATGTAAAATGTAAATGTAACGTCAGCTAGTAGTGTAACTGTAACGTCAGCTAGTAGTGTAACTGTAACGTCAGCTAGTAGTGTAACTGTAACGTCAGCTAGTTGTGTAACTGTAACGTCAGCTAGTAGTGTAACTGTAACGTCAGCTAGTAGTGTAACTGTAACGTCAGCTAGTAGTGTAACTGTAACGTCAGCTAGTAGTGTAACTGTAACGTCAGCTAGTAGTGTAACTGTAACGTCAGCTAGTAGTGTAACTGTAACGTCAGCTAGTAGTGTAACTGTAACGTCAGCTAGTTGTGTAACTGTAACGTCAGCTAGTAGTGTAACTGTAACGTCAGCTAGTAGTGTAACTGTAACGTCAGCTAGTTGTGTAACTGTAACGTCAGCTAGTAGTGTAACTGTAATGTCAGCTAGTAGTGTAACTGTAACGTCAGCTAGTAGTGTAACTGTAATGTCAGCTAGTAGTGTAACTGTAACGTCAGCTAGTAGTGTAACTGTAACGTCAGCTAGTAGTGTAACTGTAACGTCAGCTAGTAGTGTAACTGTAACGTCAGCTAGTAGTGTAACTGTAACGTCAGCTAGTAGTGTAACTGTAACGTCAGCTAGTAGTGTAACTGTAACGTCAGCTAGTAGTGTAACTGTAACGTCAGCTAGTAGTGTAACTGTAACGTCAGCTAGTAGTGTAACTGTAACGTCAGCTAGTAGTGTAACTGTAACGTCAGCTAGTAGTGTAACTGTAACGTCAGCTAGTAGTGTAACTGTAACGTCAGCTAGTAGTGTAACTGTAACGTCAGCTAGTAGTGTAACTGTAACGTCAGCTAGTAGTGTAACTGTAACGTCAGCTAGTAGTGTAACTGTAACGTCAGCTAGTAGTGTAACTGTAACGTCAGCTAGTAGTGTAACTGTAACGTCAGCTAGTAGTGTAACTGTAACGTCAGCTAGTAGTGTAACTGTAACGTCAGCTAATGTTTCATCCCCTCTTGACTGAAGTGAATTAACTACAGCCAGCTATCTGTCTGGTATCAGTATCTAAAAGCTGTTGTGTGTATGGAAATGTTTTGTTAATAAAATGTGATGATGTACCATTAGCTAGAGCTAGCCAAAAGTTGGCTAATGGTAGCGAGCAAGCTAGCTCACTAACTTGAGCTATTATTTTTGCCTCAATCACACTAGACCTAAATCAAACGATGAAACCAGCGGCCAAATGATTAAATACCGATATTCTGATGTTTTTTTCAGCGCAATTTGAGTTTTTATTCGTCAGTATGGCGATGTAACGTCATTGATCTGTCAGTGTCCCTAGCTAATGCCATACTTTTAATACTGACACTGTATAGACAGCTCTACAGGCTTCACTGTCATGGTGCACAGTCAGTACAACACTATGCTCATCATGTCTTAGCAGGATCAGATGGTGACAGGTGTCCCTGCAGGGTCAGACAGCCAGGAGACCAGTCTACGGAGCAGTATATTAGCTATAACAATCAGTGAATGGATACAAAGTTCCATATTGAGTTGATGGGTAGTCTACAGTCTGGGATCTGGGAATAATGGTCATTTCAGTTATTGATCCATTGATTCTATTATTGGATAAAAGTAATGTATAAATGCACACCAAGGTAATTCTTTATCATGGCTCATCTGAGCAGGATCAGATGGTGACCAAGGTCTCACCAGGCACCATGCAGCCAGGGAAGGCCAGACTGTGATGCCGCAGAAGTGATGACACGATGACACAACATTTGTAAAACAAAAATGTGAGGAAGACCTGGGAGAAGCTATTGATGATGAATGGATACAGATGTTCATCTAATCTCAGATATACATTTCAGCAGTACAAGACCATTCATAAAACATACTATAATGAACAAAAATAAAAAGTGCTGGTCCCATGTTTCATGAGATGAAATAAATGATCCCAGAAATGTGTCATACGCACAAAAAGCTTATTTCTTTCAAATGTTGTGCACAAATTTGCGTACATCCCTCTCAATATAATCCATCCACCTGACAGGTGTGGCATTTCAAGTAGCTGATTAAACAGCAGGATCATTAAACAGGTGCACCTTGTGCTGGGGACAATAAAAAGCCACTCTAAAATGTGCAGTTTTGTCAATCAACAAAATGACACAGATGTCTAAAGTTTTGAGGGAGCGGAATTGGAATGCTGACTGAAGGAACCAGAGCTGTTTCTCTACCATACAACACTGGTGGGGTATTTGTATTTATTAGGGATCCTGGTTGGCTCTGTGAGGTGCAGTTGGAGGTTTGCCGGGTGCAGGGTTGGCTCTGTGAGGTGCAGTTGGAGGGTTTACCGGGTGCAGGGTTGGCTCTGTGAGGTGCAGTTGGAGGTTTGCCGGGTGCAGGGTTGGCTCTGTGAGGTGCAGTTGGAGGGTTTACCGGGTGCAGGGTTGGCTCTGTGAGGTGCAGTTGGAGGGTTTACCGGGTGCAGGGTTGGCTCTGTGAGGTGCAGTTGGAGGCAGCAGCTACTATTCCTGGGGTCCAAACACATTAAGGCACTTACATTATATATAAAACAAAAGATAAAACATTACATCATAACATTATTACACCACTACATATCTACAATACAAAATGTATGATACCACCATACAACAATATCACAATGTACATGTGTGTAGAGTGCGTGTGCTAGCGTCCTTGTGCGTATGCGTGTCTGTACCTGTGTGTGTGTCTCTTCAAAATCCCCACTGTTCCAGAAGGTGTATTTTTATCTGTTTTTTAAATCTGATTCTACTGCTTGCATCAGTTACCTGATGTGGAATAGAGTTCCATGTAGTCATGGCTCTATGTAGTACTGTGAACCTCCATAGTCTGTTCTGGATTGTGAAGAGACCTCTGGTGGCATGTCTTGTGGGGTATGCATGGGTGTCCGAGCTGTGTGCTAGTAGTTTAAACAAACACATCGGTGCATTCAGCTTGTCAACACTTCCTACAAAAACAAGTAGTGATGAAGTAATTCCCTATTTGATATGCATATCATTAATGTTAGCTCTCCGTGTACATTTAAGGGCCAGCCGTGCTGCCCTGTTCTGAGCCAATTGTAATTTTCCTAAGTCCCTCTTTGTGGCACCTGACCACACGACTGAACAGTAGTCCAGGTGCGACCAAACTAGGGCCTGTAGGACCTGCCTTGTTGGTAGCGTTGTTAATAAGGCAGAGCAACGCTTCATTATGGACAGACTTCTCCCCATTTTAGCTACTATTGTATCAACATGATTTAACCATGACAGTTTACAATCCAGGGTTACTCCAAGCATTTCCACATTATTCATTACAATATTTAGTTGAGGTTTAGAGTATAGTGAATGATTTGTCCCAAATACAATGCTTTTAGGTTTTGAAATATTTATGACTAACTTATTCCTTGCCAACCATTCTGAAACTAACTGCAGCTCTTTGTTAAGTGTTGCAGTCATTTCAGTCGCTGTTGTAGCTGACGTGTTGAGTGTTGAGTTATTCGCTTACATAGACACACTGTCTTTACTCAAAGCCAGTGGCATGTCATTAGTAAAGATTGAAAAAATTAATGGGCCTAGACAGCTGCCCTGGGGAATTCCTGATTCTACCTGGATTATGTTGGTGAGGCTTCCACTAAAGAACACCCTCTGTGTTCTGTTAGACAGGTAACTCTTTATCCACAGTATAGCAGGGGGTGTAAAGCCATAACACATATGTTTTTTCAGCAGCAGACTATGATCGATAATGTCAAAAGCCGCACTGAAGTCTAACAAAACAATCCACCACAATATTTTTATCATCAATTTCTCTCAGCCAATCATCAGTCAATTGTGTAAGTGCTATGCTTGTGGAATGTCCTTCCCTATAAGCGTGCTGAAAGTCTGTTGTCAATTTGTTTACTGTAAAATAGCATTGTATTGTATCTGGTCAAACATAATTTTTTCCTAATCTTTTCTAAGGGTTGGTAACAGGCTAATTGGTCGGCTATTTGAGCCAATAAAGGGGGCTTTACTATTCTTAGGTAGCGGAATGACTTTTGCTTCCCTCCAGGCATGAGGGCATACACTTTCTATTAGGCTTAAATTGAAGTTATGGCAAATAGGAGTGACAATATTGTCCACCGTTATCATCAGTAATTTTCCATCCAAGTTGTCAGACCCCGGTGGCTTGTCATTGTTGATAGACAACAATACTTTTATTACCTCTTCCACACTCACTTTTTTAAATTCAAAATTACAATGCTTGTCTTTCATAATTTGATTAGTTATGCTTGGAAGTGTAGTGTCAACATTTGTTGATGGCATGTCATGCCTAAGTTTGCTAATCTTGCCAATGAAAAAAATCAGTAAAGTTATCTGATTCAATAATGAGGGAGCTGAGTTTGTAATCCAGAGCTTTTTGCTATCATTGCTCAACGTGTCCAAAAAGAACAGGAAGAGGAGGCACTGCCTGAACGTCTCCAAAAAGAACAGGAAGAGGAGGTACTGCCTGAACGTCTCCAATAAGAAAAACAGCAGGGGGCCGGACAGTGAAGCTGCTCCAACAGCCTGGGACAGAGAGATATCAGGTAGAATACCTCAACTATTCCAGATCTCTATTTTCTGCATATCAGATCATAATCACAGATCAGATGTGAAAAATGACCCCATTTCTGTAGTGCTTTACAGAGAGTTGTTTCCAATGTTAATGTGCTAGCTAGCCAACGTTTAATTTTTGCTGCGTTATGAAAGGAACTAGACACGGACACGAATTATCTGTTTAGTGTGTTAACACACTATTGGTAGTTTGTTGTAACCAAGTATTGGTGCTAAACTGTGTGTTATTGGATGCTAGCATGCTAGTTAGCTATGGCGTCATAGTTAGGCATCGTGGGCTGTTGTGGGTAGTTACTGTAGGTTAGCATTGTTTTTCGGCGGTGCCGGGTCTAGCACGAAGCTAGCTAGCTAGCCGTTCTTCAAACAAAGTCAACACAGTGGCCATTGCTAGCTAGCCAACACGACCAGCTAACTGTACTGTAGTAGCTAAATACAATATACTTATGCTAGCTAGCCAACGTTTAATTATTGCTGCGTTATGAAAGGAACTAGACACGGACACGAATGATCTGTTTACTGTGTTAACACACAATTGGTAGTCTGTTGTAACCAAGTATTGGTGCTAAACTGTGTGTTATTGGATGCTAGCATGCTAGTTAGCTATGGTGTCATAGTTAGGCATCGTGGGCTGTTGTGGGTAGTTACTGTAGGTTGGCATTGTCTTCGGTGTAGCACGAAGCTAGCTAGCTAGCCGTTTTTTGAACAGAGTCAACACAGTAGCCATTGTGTGCTGTACTGTGGCAGCTAAATACAATATATTTGTGCTAAGCTAGCCAACGTTTAATTATTGCTGCGTTATGAAAGGAACTAGACACAGACACGAATTATCTGCTTAGTGTGTTAACACACTATTGGTGGTTTGTTGTGACCAAGTGTTGGTGCTAAACTGTGTGTTATTGGATGCTAGCATGCTAGTCAGCTATGGTGTCATAGTTAGCTAGCTGATTAAAGTTGGTTGAGTCTACTCCTTTAAACATTGAACCGCTGTGGTTCACAAAAATTCTGATTTCTAAAGGTGGAAGTTGGGAGAGTTTTTGTTCGGGTGGTTCAGTGAAACAATTATAGTTTCTGAGGTGGAAGTTTTGGTGAGGGAGGCCCTGCTCTCTCCTCTTCCAGATGTTTAGTTCATTTCATTCCGATCTCCTCTGCATTATTGTAGCCATTTGCTACAGCCTGTCAACTATGCCTCTGCCTATCCCTGTTCTCTCCTCTCTGCACAGGCTACACAAACGCCTAACACCGCGTGGCTGCTGCCTCTCTAACCTGGTGGTCCCTGCACGCACCCCACACCTGGAGTTCCAGGTCTCAGGCAGCCTCTGGAACTGCCGTTCTGCTGCCAACAAAGCTGACTTCATCCCAGCCTATGCTAACCTCCAGTCCCTCGACTTCCTGGCGCTGACGGAAACATGGATTACCACTGAAAACACTGCTACTCCTACTGCTCTCTCCTCGTCTGACCATGTGTTCTCGCATACCCCGAGAGCATCTGGTCAGAGGGGTGGTGGCACAGGAATCCTCATGTCTCCCAAGTGGACATTCTCAATTTTTCCCCTAACCCACCTGTCTATCTCCTCATTTGAATTCCATGCTGTCACAGTCACTAGCCCATTTAAGCTTAATATCCTTGTCATCTATCGCCCTCCAGGCTTCCTTGGAGAGTTCATCAATGAGCTTGACGCCTTGATAAGTTCCTTTCCTGAGGATGGCTCACCCCTCACAGTTTTGGGAGATTTCAACCTCCCTATGTCCACATTTGACTCATTTCTCTCTGCCTCCTTCTTTCCACTCCTCTCCTCTTTTGACCTCACCCTCTCACCGTCCCCCCCTACTCACAAGGCAGGCAATACGCTTGACCTCATCTTTACTAGATGCTGCTCTTCTACTAATCTCACTGCAACTCCCCTCCATGTCTCCGACCACTACTTTGTTTCCTTTTCTCTCTCGCTCTCCTCCAACACTACTCACTCTGCCCCTACACAGATGGTAATGCGCCGCCGCAACCTTCGCTCTCTCTCTCCCACTACTCTCTCCTCTTCCATCCTATCATCTCTTCCCTCTGCTCAATCCTTCTCCCTCCAATATCCTGATTCTGCCTCCTCATCCTTTGACTCTCTGTGTCCCCTATCCTCCCGGCCGGCTCGGTCCTCCCCTCCAGCTCCGTGGCTTGATGACTCATTGCGAGCTCACAGAACAGAGCTCCGGGCAGCGGAGCGGAAATGGAAGAAAACTAAACTCCCTGCCGACCTGGCATCTTTTCACTCCCTCCTCTCTACATTTTCTTCATCTGTTTCTGCTGCTAAGGCCACTTTCTACCACTCTAAATTCCAAGCATCTGCCTCTAATCCTAGGAAGCTCTTTGCCACATTTTCCTCCCTCCTGAATCCCCCCCCCCCCCCCCCCCCCCTCCTCTCTCTCTGTGGATGACTTCGTCAACCACTTTGAAAAGAAGGTTGACGACATCCGATCCTCGTTTGTTAAGTCTAATGACACTGCTGGTCCTACTCACACTGCCCTACCCTATACTTTGACTTCTTTCTCCCCTCTATCTCCAGATAAAATCCTGCGACTTGTGACTGCAGGCCGCCCAACAACCTGCCCGCTTGACCCCATCCCCTCCTATCTTCTCCAGACCATCTCCGGTGACCTGCTACCCTACCTCACCTCGCTGATCAACTCATCCTTGACCGCTGGCCATGTCCCTTCCGTCTTCAAGAGAGCGAGAGTTGCTCCCCTTCTCAAAGAACCAACACTCGATCCCACTGATGTCAACAACTACAGACCAGTATCCCTTCTTTCTTTTCTTTCCAAAACTATTGAGCGTGCCGTCTTTAGCCAACTCTCTTGCTTTCTCTCTCAGAATGACCTTCTTGATCCAAACCAGTCAGGTTTCAGGACTGGTCATTCAACTGAGACTGCTCTTCTCTGTGTCACGGAGGCTCTCCGCACTGCTAAAGCTAACTCTCTCTCCTCTGCTCTTGTCCTTCTAGACCTGTCTGCTGCCTTTGATACTGTGAACCATCAGATCCTCCTCTCCACCCTCTCCGAGCTGGGCATCTCCGGCGCGGCTCACTCCTGGATTGCGTCCTACCTGACCGGTCGCTCCTACCAAGTGGCGTGGCGAGAAGCTGTCTCCGCACCACGTGCTCTCACCACTGGTGTCCCCCAGGGCTCAGTTCTAGGCCCTCTCCTTTTCTCCCTATACACCAAGTCACTTGGCTCTGTCATATCCTCACATGGCCTCTCCTACCATTGCTACGCTGACGATACACAACTAATCTTCTCCTTTCCCCCTTCTGATAACCAGGTGGCGAATCGCATCTCTGCATGTCTGGCAGACATATCAGTATGGATGACGGATCACCACCTCAAGCTGAACCCTGGCAAGACGGAGCTGCTCTTCCTCCCGGGGAAGGACTGCCCGTTCCATGATCTCGCCATCACGGTTGACAACTCCGTTGTGTCCTCCTCCCAGAGTGCGAAGATCCTTGGTTTGACCCTGGCCAACACCCTGTCGTTCTCCGCTAACATCAAGGCGGTGACCCGCTCCTGCAGGTTCATGCTCTACAACATTCGGAGAGTACGACCCTGCCTTACACAGGAAGCGGCACAGGTCCTAATCCAGGCACTTGTCATCTCCCGTCTGGATTACTGCAACTCGCTGTTGGCTGGCCTCCCTGCCTGTGCCATTAAACCCCTACAACTCATCCAGAACGCCGCAGCCCGTCTGGTGTTCAACCTTCCCAAGTTCTCTCACGTCACCCCCCTCCTCCGCACACTCCACTGGCTTCCAGTTGAAGCTCGCATCCGTTACAAGACCATGGTGCTTGCCTATGGAGCAGTGAGGGGAACGGCACCTCTGTACCTTCAGGCTCTGATCAGTCCCTACACCCAAACGAGGGCATTGCGTTCATCCACCTCTGGCCTGCTGGCTCCCCTTCCTCTGCAGAAGCATAGTTCCCGCTCAGCCCAGTCAAAACTGTTCGCTGCTCTGGCACCCCAATGGTGGAACAAGCTCCCTCACGACGCCAGGACAGCGGAGTCACTCACCACCTTCCGGAGACATTTGAAACCCCACCTCTTTAAGGAATACCTGGGATAGGATAAAGTAATCCTTCTACCCCCCCCAAAAAAAATTGTAAAGTGGTTATCCCACTGGCTATAGGGTGAATGCACCAATTTGTGAGTCGCTCTGGATAAGAGCGTCTGCTAAATGACGTAAATGTGCCCTTGAGCAAGGCACTTAACCCTAATTGCTCCTGTAAGTCGCTCTGGATAAGAGCGTCTGCTAAATGACTAAAATGTAATGTAACTGTAAGAATTGGAAGAAGAGGTTCTGCCTGAAATTCTCCAAAAAGAACAGGAAGAAGAAGTACTGCCTGAACGTCTCCAATGAGAACACTCATTGTTCTGTTCTCTGTTTCAAAAGGTTTTCTGTTTTCCTGCTATAATGAACAGGACCCATCTGTACTTCAGAACCACCAGAGACCAAAAGTCTTCATTTCATAATCACCAGCTCAGATAGCCTTAAAATACATAAACTGTATCTACAGTTGAGGTCGGAAGTTTACATACACCTTAGCCAAATACATAAACTCTGTTTTTCACAATTCCTGACATTTAATC
Source organism: Coregonus lavaretus (assembly GCF_964263955.1). NCBI lineage: Eukaryota > Metazoa > Chordata > Actinopteri > Salmoniformes > Salmonidae > Coregonus > Coregonus lavaretus. The sequence continues at coordinate 122,277 of NW_028157040.1, read as the reverse complement.
CTAGTAAAAATCCCCTGTTTTAGGTCAGTTAGGATCACCACTTTATTTTAAGAATGTGAAATGTCAGAATAATAGTAGAGAGAATTATTTATTTAAGCTTTTATTTATTTCATCACATTCCCAGTGGGTCAGAAGTTTACATACACTCAATTAGTATTTGGTAGCATTGCCTTTAAATTGTTTAACTTGGGTCAACCGTTTCAGATAGCCTTCCACAAGCTTCCCACAATAAGTTGGGTGAATTTTGGCCCATTCCTCCTAACAGAGCTGGTGTAACTGAGTCAGGTTTGTAGGCCACCTTGCTCGCACACGCTTTTTCAGTTCTGCCCACAAATGTTCTATAGGATTGAGGTCAGGGCTTTGTGATGGCCACTCCAATACCTTGACTTTGTTGTCCTTAAGCCATTTTGCCACAACTTTGGAAGTATGCTTGGATTGTCCATTTGGAAGACCCATTTGCGACCAAGCTTTAACTTCCTGACTGATGTCTTGAGATGTTGTTTCAATATATCCACATAATTTTCCTTCCTCATGATGCCATCTATTTTGTGAAGTGCACCAGCAAAGCACCCCCACAGCATGATTCTGCCACCCCTGTGCTTCACGCTTGGCATGGTGTTCTTCGGCTTGCATGCAACCCCCTTTTTCCTCCAAACATAACGATGGTCATTATGGCCAGACAGTTCTATTTTTGTTTCATCAGACCAGAGGACATTTCTCCAAAAAGTACAATCTTTGTCCCCATGTGCAGTTGCAAACCGTAGTCTGTCTTTTTTATGGCGGTTTTGGAGCAGAGGCTTCTTCCTTGCTGAGCGGCCTTTCAGGTTATGTCGATATAGGACTCGTTTTACTGGGGATCTACTGTAGGTACTTTTGTACCTGTTTCCTCCAGCTGTCACGAATTCAGCCGAGGCTGCCCCTCCTCCTTGCTCGTCGTCACCGGCTTACTGGCCACTACCGCTTCATTTATCCATTTGTCTTGTCTTGTCTTGTCTTGTCTTGTCTTGTCTTGTCAATCACACACACCTGGTAGTCATTCCCTCATTAGTCTGTGTATAAGTGTTCCCTCTGCCCCCTTGTCCTTTGTGAGTGATTGTTCACTGTGAGAGTGAGTAGTTCGGTTGAGCTACTCTTTCCTTGTATGTAGCCAAGGTGGATTTTCCCGTTGTGCTAGTTTAGTTTTGACGCTTGCTGCGCTTTATTCATGTACACTGAATAAACTCTGGATTTCTGTGTTTTACCTCCTGCGCCTGACTCCGTCATTCACACTTCATCACACCAGCATCTTCACAAGGTCCTTTGCCGTTGTTCTGGGATTGATTTGCACTTTTCGCAACAAAGTACGTTCATCTCTAGGAGACAGAACGCGTCTCCTTCCTGAGCGGTATGACGGCTGCGTGGTCCCATGTTGTTTATACTTGTGTACTATTGTTTGTACAGATGAACGTGGTACCTTCAGGCGTTTGGAAATTGCTCCCAAGGATGAACCAGACTTGTGGAGGTCTACAATTTTTTTTCTGAGGGCTTGGCTGATTAATTTTGATTTTCACATGATGTCAAGCAAAGAGGCACTGAGTTTGAAGGTAGGCCTTGAAATCCATCACAGGTACACCTCCAATTGACTCAAATGATGTCACATAGCCTATCAGAAGCTTCTAAAGCCATGACATCATTTTCTGGAATTTTCCAAGCTTTTTAAAAGGCACAGTCAACTTAGTGTATGTAAACTTCTGACCCACTGGAATTGTGATACAGTGAATTTTAAGTGAAATAATCTGTCTGTAAACAATTGTTGGGAAAATTACTTGTGTCATGCACAAAGTAGATGTCCTAACCGACTTGCCAAAACTATAGTTTGTTAACAAGACATTTGTGGAGTGGTTGAAAAAATTGTTTTAATGACTCCAACCTAAGTGTATGTAGTCTTACGACATCAACTGTATCTCCTCTCTGAGCTGAAGTCCAAATTTATTTCTCTGTCTCTGTCTCTGTCTCTGTCTCTGTCTCTCTCTCTCTCTCTCTCTCTCTCTCTCTCTCTCTCTCTCTCTCTCTCTCTCTCTCTCTCTCTCTCTCTCTCTCTCTCTCTCTCTCTCTCTCTCTCTCTCTCTCTCTCCTCCACAGTCTCTCTCATATGTTTTACTGTAGTGTATAGTACTGTTGTGTATAGTACCGTAGTGTATAGTACTGTAGTGTATAGAAACATAGTGTATAGTACCATAGTGTATAGTACCATAGTGTATAGTACCGTAATGTATAGTACCATAGTGTATAGTGCTATAGTGTATAGTACTGTAGTGTGTTGTTTGGAGTGTATAGTACCATAGTGTATAGTACCGTAGTGTATAGTACCATAGTGTATAGTACCATAGTGTATAGTACCATAGTGTATAGTACCATAGTGTATAGTACTGTAGTGTATAGTACCATAGTGTATAGTACTGTAGTGTATAGTACCATAGTGTATAGTACTGTAGTGTATAGTACCATAGTGTATAGTACCATAGTGTATAGTACCATAGTGTATAGTACCGTAGTGTATAGTACTGTAGTGTATAGTACCGTAGTGTATAGTACTGTAGTGTATTGTTTGGAGTGTATAGTACAGTAGTGTATTGTTTGGAGTGTATAGTACCGTAATGTATAGTACCATAGTGTATAGTGCTATAGTGTATAGTACCATAGTGTATAGTGCTATAGTGTATAGTACTGTAGTGTATTGTTTGGAGTGTATAGTACCATAGTGTATAGTACCGTAGTGTATAGTACCATAGTGTATAGTACCATAGTGTATAGTACCGTAGTGTGTAGTACCATAGTGTATAGTATTGAAGTGTATAGTACCGTAGTGTGTAGTACCATAGTGTATAGTACCATAGTGTATAGTGCTATAGTGTATAGTACTGTAGTGTATAGAAACATAGTGTATAGTACCATAGTGTATAGTGCTATAGTGTATAGTACCGTAGTGTATAGTACCATAGTGTATAGTACTGTAGTGTATAGTACCATAGTGTATAGTACAGTAGTGTATAGTACCATAGTGTATAGTACCGTAGTGTTTAGTACCATAGTGTATAGTACCATAGTGTATAGTACCGTAGTGTATAGTACCATAGTGTATAGTACCATAGTGTATAGTACTGTAGTGTATAGTACCGTAGTGTATAGTACTGTAGTGTATAGTACCATAGTGTACAGTACCATAGTGTATAGTATTGTATTGTATAGTACTTTAGTGTATAGTACTGTAGTGTATAGTACTGTAGTGTATAGTGCTATAGTGTATAGTACCATAGTGTATAGTACTGTAGTGTATAGTACCGTAGTGTATAGTACCATAGTGTACAGTACCATAGTGTATATTATTGTAGTGTATAGTACCGTAGTGTGTAGTACCATAGTGTATAGTACCATAGTGTATAGTACCATAGTGTATAGTATTGTAGTGTATAGTACCGTAGTGTGTAGTACCATAGTGTATAGTACCATAGTGTATAGTACTGTAATGTATAGTACCGTAGTGTATAGTACTGTAGTGTATAGTACCATAGTGTACAGTACCATAGTGTATAGTATTGTAGTGTATAGTACTGTAGTGTATAGTACTGTAGTGTATAGAAACATAGTGTATAGTACCGTAATGTATAGTACCGTAGTGTATAGTACTGTAGTGTATAGTACCGTAGTGTATAGTACTGTAGTGTATTGTTTGGAGTGTATAGTACCGTAATGTATAGTACCATAGTGTATAGTGCTATAGTGTATAGTACCATAGTGTATAGTACTGTAGTGTATTGTTTGGAGTGTATAGTACAGTAGTGTATTGTTTGGAGTGTATAGTACCGTAATGTATAGTACCATAGTGTATAGTGCTATAGTGTATAGTACCATAGTGTATAGTGCTATAGTGTATAGTACTGTAGTGTATTGTTTGGAGTGTATAGTACCATAGTGTATAGTACCGTAGTGTATAGTACCATAGTGTATAGTACCATAGTGTATAGTACCGTAGTGTGTATTACCATAGTGTATAGTATTGTAGTGTATAGTACCGTAGTGTGTAGTACCATAGTGTATAGTACTGTAGTGTATATTACCATAGTGTATAGTACAGTAGTGTATAGTACCATAGTGTATAGTACCGTAGTGTATAGTACCATAGTGTATAGTACCATAGTGTATAGTACCGTAGTGTATAGTACCATAGTGTATAGTACCATAGTGTATAGTACTGTAGTGCATAGTACCGTAGTGTATTGTACTGTAGTGTATATTACCATAGTGTACAGTACCATAGTGTATAGTACCATAGTGTATAGTACTGTAGTGTATAGTACTGTAGTGTATATTACCATAGTGTACAGTACCATAGTGTATAGTACTTTAGTGTATAGTACTGTAGTGTATTGTACTGTAGTGTATATTACCATAGTGTACAGTACCATAGTGTATAGTACTTTAGTGTATAGTACTGTAGTGTATAGTACTGTAGTGTATAGTGCTATAGTGTATAGTACCATAGTGTATAGTACCGTAGTGTATAGTATTGTAGTGTATAGTACCGTAGTGTATAGTACTGTAGTGTATAGTACCGTAGTGTACAGTACCATAGTGTATAGTATTGTAGTGTATAGTACCGTAGTGTATAGTACTGTAGTGTATAGTACCGTAGTGTGTAGTACCATAGTGTATAGTACCATAGTGTATAGTACCATAGTGTATAGTATTGTAGTGTATAGTACCGTAGTGTGTAGTACCATAGTGTATAGTACCATAGTGTATAATACCATAGTGTATAGTACCATAGTGTACAGTACCATAGTGTATAGTATTGTAGTGTATAGTACCGTAGTGTATAGTACTGTAGTGTATAGTACCGTAGTGTGTAGTACCATAGTGTATAGTACCATAGTGTATAGTACCATAGTGTATAGTATTGTAGTGTATAGTACCGTAGTGTGTAGTACCATAGTGTATAGTACCATAGTGTATAGTACCATAGTGTATAGTATTGTAGTGTATAGTACCGTAGTGTGTAGTACCATAGTGTATAGTACCATAGTGTATAGTACCATAGTGTATTGTACTGTAGTGTATAGTACCATAGTGTGTAGTACCATAGTGTATAGTATTGTAGTGTATAGTACCGTAGTGTGTAGTACCATAGTGTATAGTACCATAGTGTATAGTACCATAGTGTATAGTATTGTAGTGTATAGTACCGTAGTGTGTAGTACCATAGTGTATAGTACCATAGTGTATAGTACCATAGTGTATTGTACTGTAGTGTATAGTACCGTAGTGTATAGTACTGTAGTGTATAGTACCATAGTGTACAGTACCATAGTGTATAGTATTGTAGTGTATAGTACTGTAGTGTATAGTACTGTAGTGTATAGAAACATAGTGTATAGTACCATAGTTTATAGTACCATAGTGTATAGTACCATAGTGTACAGTACCATATTGTATAGTATTGTAGTGTATAGTACTGTAGTGTATAGAAACATAGTGTATAGTACCATAGTGTATAGTACCATAGTGAATAGTACCATAGTTTACAGTACCATAGTGTATAGTACTGTAGTGTATAGTACTGTAGTGTATAGTACCATAGTGTATAGTACCATAGCGTATAGTGCTATAGTGTATAGTACCATAGTGTATAGTACTGTAGTGTATAGTACCGTAGTGTATTGTACTGTAGTGTATAGTACCGTAGTGTATAGTACTGTAGTGTATAGTACCATAGTGTACAGTACCATAGTGTATAGTATTGTAGTGTATAGTACTGTAGTGTATAGTACTGTAGTGTATAGTACCGTAGTGTATTGTACTGTAGTGTATAGTACCGTAGTGTATAGTACTGTAGTGTATAGTACCATAGTGTACAGTACCATAGTGTATAGTATTGTAGTGTATAGTACTGTAGTGTATAGTATTGTAGTGTATAGTACTGTAGTGTATAGAAACATAGTGTATAGTACCATAGTGTATAGCACCATAGTGTATAGTACCATAGTGTACAGTACCATAGTGTATAGTACTGTAGTGTATAGAAACATAGTGTATAGTACCGTAATGTATAGTACCGTAGTGTATAGTACTGTAGTGTATAGTACTGTAGTGTATAGTACCATAGTGTATAGTACCATAGCGTATAGTGCTATAGTGTATAGTACCATAGTGTATAGTACTGTAGTGTATAGTACCGTAGTGTATAGTACTGTAGTGTATAGTACCATAGTGTACAGTACCATAGTGTATAGTATTGTAGTGTATATTACCGTAGTGTATAGTACTGTAGTGTATAGTACCATAGTACCATAGTGTATAGTGCTATAGTGTATAGTACCATAGTGTATAGTACCATAGTGTATAGTATTGTAGTGTATAGTACCGTAGTGTATAGTACTGTAGTGTATAGTACCATAGTACCGTAGTGTATAGTACCATAGTGTATAGTACCGTAGTGTATAGTACCATAGTGTATAGTACCATAGTGTATAGTACCGTAGTGTATAGTACCGTAGTGTATAGTACCGTAGTGTATAGTACTGTAGTGTATAGTACTGTATTGTATAGTACCATAGTGTATAGTACCATAGTGTATAGTGCTATAGTGTATAGTACCATAGTGTATAGTACTGTAGTGTATAGTACCGTAGTGTATAGTACTGTAGTGTATAGTACCATAGTGTAAAGTACCATAGTGTATAGTATTGTAGTGTATAGTACCGTAGTGTATAGTACTGTAGTGTATAGTACCATTGTACCATAGTGTATAGTGCTATAGTGTATAGTACCATAGTGTATAGTGCTATAGTGTATAGTACTGAAGTGTATAGTACCATAGTGTATAGTACTGTAGTGTATAGTACCATAGTGTATAGTACCATAGTGTATAGTATTGTAGTGTATAGTACCGTAGTGGTTAGTACTGTAGTGTATAGTGCTATAGTGTATAGTACCATAGTGTATAGTACCGTAGTGTATAGTACCATAGTGTATAGTACTGTAGTGTATAGTACCATAGTGTACAGTACCGTAGTGTATAGTATCGTAGTGTATAGTACTGTAGTGTATAGTACTGTAGTGTATAGTACCATAGTGTATAGTACAATAGTGTATAGTACCGTAGTGTATAGTATCGTAGTGTATAGTACTGTAGTGTATAGTACCGTAGTGTGTAGTACCATAGTGTATAGTACCGTAGTGTATAGTACAAATGTGTATAGTACTGTAGTGTATAGTATCGTAGTGTATAGTATCGTAGTGTATAGTACCGTAGTGTATAGTATCGTAGTGTATAGTACTGTAGTGTATAGTACTGTAGTGTATAGTACCATAGTGTATAGTGCAATAGTGTATAGTACCATAGTGTATAGTACAATAGTGTATAGTACTGTAGTGTATAGTACCGTAGTGTATAGTACTGTAGTGTATAGTACCTTAGTGTATAGTACTGTGGTGTATAGTACTGTAGTGTATAGTACCGTAGTGTATAGCACTGTAGTGTATAGTACCGTAGTGTATAGTACTGTGGTGTATAGTACTGTAGTGTATAGTACCGTAGTGTATAGTACTGTAGTGTATAGTACCGTAGTGTATAGTACCGTAGTGTATAGTACTGTAGTGTATAGTACCGTAGTGTATAGTACTGTAGTGTATAGTACCGTAGTGTATAGTACTGTGTTGTATAGTACTGTAGTGTATAGTACCGTAGTGTATAGTACTGTAGTGTATAGTACCGTAGTGTATAGTACCGTAGTGTATAGTACCGTAGTGTATAGTACCATAGTGTATAGTACCATAGTGTATAGTACCGTAGTGTATAGTACTGTAGTGTATAGTACCGTAGTGTATAGTACTGTAGTGTATAGTACCGTAGTGTATAGTACTGTAGTGTATAGTACTGTAGTGTATAGTACCGTAGTGTATAGTACTGTAGTGTATAGTACCGTAGTGTATAGTACCATAGTGTATATTACCATAGTGTATAGTACCGTAGTGTATAGTACTGTAGTGTATAGTACCGTAGTGTATAGTAATGTAGTGTATAGTACTGTAGTGTATAGTACTGTAGTGTATAGTACCATAGTGTATAGTACAATAGTGTATAGTACCATAGTGTATAGTACAATAGTGTATAGTACTGTAGTGTATAGTACCGTAGTGTATAGTACTGTAGTGTATAGTACCTTAGTGTATAGTACTGTGGTGTATAGTACTGTAGTGTATAGTACCGTAGTGTATAGCACTGTAGTGTATAGTACCGTAGTGTATAGTACTGTGGTGTATAGTACTGTAGTGTATAGTACCGTAGTGTATAGTACTGTAGTGTATAGTACCGTAGTGTATAGTACCGTAGTGTATAGTACTGTAGTGTATAGTACCGTAGTGTATAGTACTGTAGTGTATAGTACCGTAGTGTATAGTACTGTGTTGTATAGTACTGTAGTGTATAGTACCGTAGTGTATAGTACTGTAGTGTATAGTACCGTAGTGTATAGTACCGTAGTGTATAGTACCGTAGTGTATAGTACCATAGTGTATAGTACCATAGTGTATAGTACCGTAGTGTATAGTACTGTAGTGTATAGTACCGTAGTGTATAGTACTGTAGTGTATAGTACCGTAGTGTATAGTACTGTAGTGTATAGTACTGTAGTGTATAGTACCGTAGTGTATAGTACTGTAGTGTATAGTACCGTAGTGTATAGTACCATAGTGTATATTACCATAGTGTATAGTACCGTAGTGTATAGTACTGTAGTGTATAGTACCGTAGTGTATAGTAATGTAGTGTATAGTACCGTAGTGTATAGTACTGTAGTGTATAGTACCGTAGTGTATAGTACCGTAGTGTATAGTACTGTAGTGTATAGTACCGTAGTGTATAGTACTGTAGTGTATAGTGCTATAGTGTATAGTACTGTAGTGTATAGTACCGTAGTGTATAGTACCGTAGTGTATAGTACCATAGTGTATAGTACTGTAGTGTAAAGTACCATAGTACCGTAGTATATTGTCCCGTAGTGTATATTATGGTAGCGTTTAGAACCGTAGTTTATAGCACCGTAGGTCATTGGGGTATAGTACCGTAGAATATATTAACATAGTGTATAGTACCTTAGTGTATAGTACTGTAGTGTATAGTACCGTAGTGTATAGTACTGTAGTGTATAGTACCGTAGTGTATAGTACTGTGGTGTATAGTACTGTAGTGTATAGTACCGTAGTGTATAGTACTGTAGTGTATAGTATCGTAGTGTATAGTACTGTAGTGTATAGTACCGTAGTGTATAGTACCTTAGTGTATAGTACTGTAGTGTATAGTACCGTAGTGTATAGTACTGTAGTGTATAGTACCGTAGTGTATAGTACCATAGTGTATAGTACCATAGTGTATAGTACCGTAGTGTATAGTACTGTAGTGTATAGTACCGTAGTGTATAGTACTGTAGTGTATAGTACCGTAGTGTATAGTACTGTAGTGTATAGTACTGTAGTGTATAGTACCGTAGTGTATAGTACTGTAGTGTATAGTACCGTAGTGTATAGTACCATAGTGTATAGTACCATAGTGTATAGTACCGTAGTGTATAGTACAAATGTGTATAGTACTGTAGTGTATAGTATCGTAGTGTATAGTATCGTAGTGTATAGTACCGTAGTGTATAGTATCGTAGTGTATAGTACTGTAGTGTATAGTACTGTAGTGTATAGTACCATAGTGTATAGTACAATAGTGTATAGTACCATAGTGTATAGTACAATAGTGTATAGTACTGTAGTGTATAGTACCGTAGTGTATAGTACTGTAGTGTATAGTACCTTAGTGTATAGTACTGTGGTGTATAGTACTGTAGTGTATAGTACCGTAGTGTATAGCACTGTAGTGTATAGTACCGTAGTGTATAGTACTGTGGTGTATAGTACTGTAGTGTATAGTACCGTAGTGTATAGTACTGTAGTGTATAGTACCGTAGTGTATAGTACCGTAGTGTATAGTACTGTAGTGTATAGTACCGTAGTGTATAGTACTGTAGTGTATAGTACCGTAGTGTATAGTACTGTGTTGTATAGTACTGTAGTGTATAGTACCGTAGTGTATAGTACTGTAGTGTATAGTACCGTAGTGTATAGTACCGTAGTGTATAGTACCGTAGTGTATAGTACCATAGTGTATAGTACCATAGTGTATAGTACCGTAGTGTATAGTACTGTAGTGTATAGTACCGTAGTGTATAGTACTGTAGTGTATAGTACCGTAGTGTATAGTACTGTAGTGTATAGTACTGTAGTGTATAGTACCGTAGTGTATAGTACTGTAGTGTATAGTACCGTAGTGTATAGTACCATAGTGTATATTACCATAGTGTATAGTACCGTAGTGTATAGTACTGTAGTGTATAGTACCGTAGTGTATAGTAATGTAGTGTATAGTACCGTAGTGTATAGTACTGTAGTGTATAGTACCGTAGTGTATAGTACCGTAGTGTATAGTACTGTAGTGTATAGTACCGTAGTGTATAGTACTGTAGTGTATAGTGCTATAGTGTATTGTACTGTAGTGTATAGTACCGTAGTGTATAGTACCGTAGTGTATAGTACCATAGTGTATAGTACTGTAGTGTAAAGTACGATAGTACCGTAGTATATTGTCCCGTAGTGTATATTATGGTAGCGTTTAGAACCGTAGTTTATAGCACCGTAGGTCATTGGGGTATAGTACCGTAGAATATATTAACATAGTGTATAGTACCTTAGTGTATAGTACTGTAGTGTATAGTACCGTAGTGTATAGTACTGTAGTGTATAGTACCGTAGTGTATAGTACTGTGGTGTATAGTACTGTAGTGTATAGTACCGTAGTGTATAGTACTGTAGTGTATAGTATCGTAGTGTATAGTACTGTAGTGTATAGTACCGTAGTGTATAGTACCTTAGTGTATAGTACTGTAGTGTATAGTACCGTAGTGTATAGTACTGTAGTGTATAGTACCGTAGTGTATAGTACTGTGGTGTATAGTACTGTAGTGTATAGTACCGTAGTGTATAGTACCGTAGTGTATAGTACCGTAGTGTATAGTACTGTAGTGTATAGTACCGTAGTGTATAGTACCATAGTGTATAGTACCATAGTGTATAGTACCGTAGTGTATAGTACTGTAGTGTATAGTACCGTAGTGTATAGTACTGTAGTGTATAGTACCGTAGTGTATAGTACTGTAGTGTATAGTACTGTAGTGTATAGTACCGTAGTGTATAGTACTGTAGTGTATAGTACCGTAGTGTATAGTACTGTGGTGTATAGTACTGTAGTGTATAGTACCGTAGTGTATAGTACTGTAGTGTATAGTATCGTAGTGTATAGTACTGTAGTGTATAGTACCGTAGTGTATAGTACCTTAGTGTATAGTACTGTAGTGTATAGTACCGTAGTGTATAGTACTGTAGTGTATAGTACCGTAGTGTATAGTACTGTGGTGTATAGTACTGTAGTGTATAGTACCGTAGTGTATAGTACCGTAGTGTATAGTACCGTAGTGTATAGTACTGTAGTGTATAGTACCGTAGTGTATAGTACCATAGTGTATAGTACCATAGTGTATAGTACCGTAGTGTATAGTACTGTAGTGTATAGTACCGTAGTGTATAGTACTGTAGTGTATAGTACCGTAGTGTATAGTACTGTAGTGTATAGTACTGTAGTGTATAGTACCGTAGTGTATAGTACTGTAGTGTATAGTACCGTAGTGTATAGTACCATAGTGTATAGTACCATAGTGTATAGTACCGTAGTGTATAGTACTGTAGTGTATAGTACCGTAGTGTATAGTACTGTAGTGTATAGTACCGTAGTGTATAGTACTGTGGTGTATAGTACTGTAGTTTATAGTACCGTAGTGTATAGTACCGTAGTGTATAGTACCGTAGTGTATAGTACCGTAGTGTATAGTACTGTAGTGTATAGTACTGTAGTGTATAGTACCGTAGTTTATAGTACTGTAGTGTATAGTACCGTAGTGTATAGTACCATAGTGTATAGTACCGTAGTGTATAGTACCGTAGTGTATATTACTGTAGTGTATAGTACCGTAGTGTATAGTACTGTAGTGTATAGTACTGTAGTGTATAGTACCGTAGTGTATAGTACCTTAGTGTGTAGTACATTAGTGTATAGTACCGTAGTGTATAGTACCGTAGTGTATAGTACCGTAGTGTGTAGTACCGTAGTGTATAGTACTGTAGTGTGTAGTACCGTAGTGTATAGTACCGTAGTGTATAGTACCGTAGTGTGTAGTACCGTAGAATATATTAACATAGTGTATAGTACATCAGTGTGTAGTACATTAGTGTATTGTTCCGTACTGTATAGTACCATAGTGTATAGTAATGTAGCGTTTAGTGCCGTAGTGTATAGTACCATAGTACCATAGTGTATAGTACCAAAGTACCATAGTGTATAGTACCATAGTTTATAGTACCATATTGTATAGTACTGTAGTGTATATTAACGTAGTGTATAGTACCATAGTGTATCTTATTGTAATGTATAGTATTGTAGTGTATAGTACCATAGTGTATAGTACCATAGTTTATAGTACCCATAGTGTGTAGTGATTTAGTGTATTGTGCCATAGTTTATAGTATTGTAATGCTGTAATTTATAGTAATGTAGTTTATAGTACCTTAGTGTATAGTAATGTAGTATATAGTAATGTAGTGTATAGTAATGTAGTTTATAGTACCATAGTGTAAAGTAACGTAGTTTTAGTACCGTAGTGTATAGTACCATAGTGTGTAGTACCGTAGTGTATTGTACCGTAGTGTATAGTACCTTAGTGTAAAGTACCATAGTTTATAGTACCGTAGTGCTGTAGTGTATAGTACAGTAGTGTATAATACCATAGTGTATAGTACCAGTGTATAGTACTGTAGTGTATAGTATTGTAGTGTATAGTACCGTAGTGTGTAGTACCATAGTGTATAGTATTGTAGTGTATAGTACCATAGTGTATAGTACCATAGTGTATAGTACCATAGTGTATAGTATTGTATTGTATAGTACCGTAGTGTGTAGTACCATAGTGTATAGTACCATAGTGTTTAGTACCATAGTGTATAGTATTGTAGTGTATAGTACCGTAGTGTATAGTACTGTAGTGTATAGTACCATAGTGTACAGTACCATAGTGTATAGTATTGTAGTGTATAGTACTGTAGTGTATAGTACTGTAGTGTATAGAAACATAGTGTATAGTACCATAGTGTATACTACCATAGTGTATAGTACCATATTGTACAGTACCATAGTGTATAGTATTTTAGTGTATAGTACTGTAGTGTATAGTACTGTAGTGTATAGAAACATAGTGTATAGTACCGTAATGTATAGTACCGTAGTGTATAGTACTGTAGTGTATAGTACTGTAGTGTATAGTACCATAGTGTATAGTACCATAGTGTATAGTGCTATAGTGTATAGTACCATATTGTATAGTACTGTAGTGTATAGTACCGTAGTGTATAGTACTGTAGTGTATAGTACCATAGTGTACAGTACCATAGTGTATAGTATTGTAGTGTATAGTACCGTAGTGTATAGTACTGTAGTGTATAGTACCATAGTACCATAGTGTATAGTGCTATAGTGTATAGTACCATAGTGTATAGTACCATAGTGTATAGTATTGTAGTGTGTAGTACCGTAGTGTATAGTACTTTAGTGTATAGTACCATAGTACCATAGTGTATAGTACCATAGTGTATAGTACCGTAGTGTATAGTACCATAGTGTATAGTACCATAGTGTATAGTACCGTAGTGTATAGTACCGTAGTGTATAGTACTGTAGTGTATAGTACTGTAGTGTATAGTACCATAGTGTATAGTACCATAGTGTATAGTGCTATAGTGTGTAGTACCATAGTGTATAGTACTGTAGTGTATAGTACCGTAGTGTATAGTACTATAGTGTATAGTACCATAGTGTACAGTACCATAGTGTATAGTATTGTAGTGTATAGTACCGTAGTGTATAGTACTGTAGTGTATAGTACCATAGTACCATAGTGTATAGTGCTATAGTGTATAGTACCATAGTGTATAGTGCTATAGTGTATAGTACTGTAGTGTATAGTACCATAGTGTATAGTACTGTAGTGTATAGTACCATAGTGTATAGTACCATAGTGTATAGTACTGTAGTGTATAGTACCGTAGTGTATAGTACTGTAGTGTATAGTGCTATAGTGTATAGTACCTTAGTGTATAGTACCATAGTGTATTGTACCATAGTGTATAGTACTGTAGTGTATAGTACCATAGTGTACAGTACCATAGTGTATAGTATTGTAGTGTATAGTACCGTAGTGTATAGTACTGTAGTGTATAGTACCGTAGTGTGTAGTACCATAGTGTATAGTACCATAGTGTATAGTACAATAGTGTATATTACCGTAGTGTATAGTATCATAGTGTATAGTACTGTAGTGTATAGTACTGTAGTGTATAGTATCGTAGTGTATAGTACTGTAGTGTATAGTACTGTAGTGTATAGTACCATAGTGTATAGTACAATAGTGTATAGTACCGTAGTGTATAGTATCGTAGTGTATAGTACTGTAGTGTATAGTACCTTAGTGTGTAGTACCATAGTGTATAGTACCATAGTGTATAGTACAATAGTGTATAGTACTGTAGTGTATAGTATCGTAGTGTATAGTATCGTAGTGTATAGTACCGTAGTGTATAGTATCGTAGTGTATAGTACTGTAGTGTATAGTACTGTAGTGTATAGTACCATAGTGTATAGTACAATAGTGTATAGTACCGTAGTGTATAGTATCGTAGTGTATAGTACTGTAGTGTATAGTACCGTAGTGTGTAGTACCATAGTGTATAGTACCATAGTGTATAGTACAATAGTGTATAGTACTGTAGTGTATAGTACCGTAGTGTATAGTACTGTAGTGTATAGTACCTTAGTGTATAGTACTGTAGTGTATAGTACTGTAGTGTATAGTACCGTAGTGTATAGTACTGTAGTGTATAGTACCATAATGTATAGTACCGTAGTGTATAGTACTGTAGTGTATATTACCGTAGTGTATAGTACTGTAGTATATAGTGCTATAGTGTATAGTACCGTAGTGAATAGTACCATAGTGTATAGTACAATAGTGTATAGTACTGTAGTGTATAGAAACATAGTGTATAGTACTGTAGTGTATAGTACTGTAGTGTATAGTACTGTAGTGTATAGAAACATAGTGTATAGTACCGTAGTGAATAGTACCATAGTGCATAGTGCTATAGTGTATAGTACCGTAGTGTATAGTACTGTGGTGTATAGTACTGTAGTGTATAGTACCGTAGTGTATAGCACTGTAGTGTATAGTACCGTAGTGTATAGTACTGTGGTGTATAGTACTGTAGTGTATAGTACCGTAGTGTATAGTACTTTAGTGTATAGTACCGTAGTGTATAGTACCGTAGTGTATAGTACTGTAGTGTATAGTAACGTAGTGTATAGTACTGTAGTGTATAGTACCGTAGTGTATAGTACTGTGGTGTATAGTACTGTAGTGTATAGTACCGTAGTGTATAGTACTGTAGTGTATAGTACCGTAGTGTATAGTACTGTAGTGTATAGTACCATAGTGTATAGTACCATAGTGTATAGTACCATAGTGTATAGTACCGTAGTGTATAGTACTGTAGTGTATAGTACCGTAGTGTATAGTACTGTAGTGTATAGTACCGTAGTGTATAGTACTGTAGTGTATAGTACTGTAGTGTATAGTACCGTAGTGTATAGTACCGTAGTGTATAGTACCGTAGTGTATAGTACTGTAGTGTATAGTGCTATAGTGTATAGTACTGTAGTGTATAGTACCGTAGTGTATAGTACCGTAGTGTATAGTACCATAGTGTATAGTACTGTAGTGTATAGTACCTTAGTACCGTAGTGTAAAGTACCATAGTACCGTAGTATATTGTCCCGTAGTGTGTATTATGGTAGCGTTTAGAACCGTAGTTTATAGTACCGTAGGTCATTGGGGTATAGTACCGTAGACTATATTAACATAGTGTATAGTACCTTAGTGTATAGTACTGTAGTGTATAGTACCGTAGTGTATAGTACTGTAGTGTATAGTACCGTAGTGTATAGTACTGTGGTGTATAGTACTGTAGTGTATAGTACCGTAGTGTATAGTACTGTAGTGTATAGTACCTTAGTGTATAGTACTGTAGTGTATAGTACCGTAGTGTATAGTACTGTAATGTATAGTACCGTAGTGTATAGTACTGTGGTGTATAGTACTGTAGTGTATAGTACCATAGTGTATAGTACTGTAGTGTATATTACCTTAGTGTATAGTAATGTAGTGTATAGTACCGTAGTGTATAGTACTGTAGTGTATAGTACCGTAGTGTATAGTACTGTGGTGTATAGTACTGTAGTGTATAGTACCGTAGTGTATAGTACTGTAGTGTATAGTACCGTAGTGTATAGTACTGTAGTGTATAGTACCGTAGTGTATAGTACCATAGTGTATAGTACCATAGTGTATAGTACCGTAGTGTATAGTACTGTAGTGTATAGTACCGTAGTGTATAGTACTGTAGTGTATAGTACCGTAGTGTATAGTACTGTAGTGTATAGTACTGTAGTGTATAGTACCATAGTGTATAGTACTGTAGTGTATAGTACCGTAGTGTATAGTACCATAGTGTATAGTACCATAGTGTATAGTACCGTAGTGTATAGTAATGTAGTGTATAGTACCGTAGTGTATAGTACTGTAGCGTATAGTACCGTAGTGTATAGTACTGTGGTGTATAGTACTGTAGTGTATAGTACCGTAGTGTATAGTACTGTAGTGTATAGTACCGTAGTGTATAGTACCGTAGTGTATAGTACCATAGTGTATAGTACCGTAGTGTATAGTACTGTAGTGTATAGTACCGTAGTGTATAGTACTGTAGTGTATAGTACTGTAGTGTACAGTACCGTAGTGTATAGTACCTTAGTGTGTAGTACATTAGTGTATAGTACCGTAGTGTATAGTACCGTAGTGTATAGTACCGTAGTGTGTAGTACCGTAGTGTATAGTACTGTAGTGTGTAGTACCGTAGTGTATAGTACCGTAGTGTATAGTACTGTAGTGTATAGTACAGTAGTGTATAATACCATAGTGTATAGTACTGTAGTGTATAGAAACATAGTGTATAGTACTGTAGTGTATAGTACTGTAGTGTATAGAAACATAGTGTATTGTACTGTAGTGCCGTAGTGTATAGTACTGTAGTGTATAGTACTGTAGTGCCGTAGTGGATAGTACTGTAGTGTATAGTACTGTAGTGCCGTAGTGTATAGTACTGTAGTGTATAGTACTGTAGTGTATAGTACCGTAGTGTATAGAAATATAGTGTATAGTACCGTAGTGTATAGTACCATAGTGTATAGTACCATAGTGTATAGTACCATAGTTTATAGTACCATAGTTTATAGTACTGTAGTGTATAGTACTGTAGTGTATAGTACCGTAGTGTATAGTACTGTAGTGTGTAGGTCGTAGTGTATAGTACTGTAGTGTATAGTACCTTAGTGTATAGAAACATAGTGTATAGTACCGTAATGTATAGTACTGTAGTGTATAGTACTGTAGTGTATAGTACTGTAGTGTATAGAAACATAGTGTATAGTACTGTAGTGTATAGTACTGTAGTGTATATTACTGTAGTGTATAGAAACATAGTGTATAGTACTGTAGTGTATAGTACTGTAGTGCCGTAGTGTATAGTACTGTAGTGTATAGTACCGTTGTGCAGTAGTGTATAGTACAGTAGTGTATAATACCATAGTGTATAGTACTGTAGTGTATAGTACCGTAGTGTATAGTACTGTAGTGTATAGTACAGTAGTGTATAATACCATAGTGTATAGTACTGTAGTGTATAGTACCGTAGTGTATAGTACTGTAGTGTATAGTACCGTAGTGTATAGTACCATAGTGTATAGTACCATATTGTATAGTACCGTAGTGTATAGTACTGTAGTGTATAGTACCGTAGTGTATAGTACTGTAGTGTATAGTACCGTAGTGTATAGTACTGTGGTGTATAGTACTGTAGTGTATAGTACCGTAGTGTATAGTACTGTAGTGTATAGTACCGTAGTGTATAGTACCGTAGTGTATAGTACCGTAGTGTATAGTACTGTAGTGTATAGTACTGTAGTGTATAGTACCGTAGTGTATAGTACTGTAGTGTATAGTACCGTAGTGTATAGTACCATAGTGTATAGTACCATAGTGTATAGTACCGTAGTGTATAGTACTGTAGTGTATAGTACCGTAGTGTATAGTACTGTAGTGTATAGTACTGTAGTGTACAGTACCGTAGTGTATAGTACCTTAGTGTGTAGTACATTAGTGTATAGTACCGTAGTGTATAGTACCGTAGTGTATAGTACCGTAGTGTGTAGTACCGTAGTGTATAGTACTGTAGTGTGTAGTACCGTAGTGTATAGTACCGTAGTGTATAGTACCGTAGTGTGTAGTACCGTATAATATATTAACATAGTGTATAGTACATCAGTGTGTAGTACATTAGCGTATTGTTCCGTACTGTATAGTACCATAGTGTATAGTAATGTAGCGTTTAGTGCCGTAGTGTATAGTACCACAGTACCATAGTGTATAGTACCAAAGTACCATAGTGTATAGTACCATAGTACCATAGTTTATAGTACCATAGTGTATAGTACCTTAGTGTATAGTACTGTAGTTTATAGTACCATATTGTATAGTACCATAGTGTATAGTACCATAGTACTTTGGTGTAATGTACTGTAGTGTATATTAACGTAGTGTATAGTACCATAGTGTATCTTATTGTAATGTATAGTATTGTAGTGTATAGTACCATAGTGTATAGTACCATAGTTTATAGTACCCATAGTGTGTAGTGATTTAGTGTATTGTGCCGTAGTTTATAGTATTGTAATGCTGTAATTTATAGTAACGTAGTTTATAGTACCTTAGTGTATAGTAATTTAGCATATAGTAATGTAGTGTATAGTAATGTAGTTTATAGTACCATAGTGTAAAGTAACGTAGTTTTAGTACCGTAGTGTATAGTACCATAGTGTGTAGTACCGTAGTGTATTGTACCGTAGTGTATAGTACCTTAGTGTAAAGTACCATAGTATATAGTACCGTAGTGCTGTAGTGTATAGTACAGTAGTGTATAATACCATAGTGTATAGTACCAGTGTATAGTACTGTAGTGTATAGTACTGTAGTGTGTAGTACCATAGTGTATAGTGCCGTAGTGTATAGTACCATAGTGTATAGTACCATAGTGTATAGTACCATAGTGTATAGTACCATAGTGTAAAGTGCCGTAGTGAATTGTACCGTAGTGTATAATACCATAGTGCCGTAGTGTATAGTACCAAAGTGTATAGTATCATAGTGTATAGAAACATAGTGTATAGCTCCGTAGTGTGTAGTACCTTAGTGTATAGTACTGTAGTGTATAGTACTGTAGTGTATAGAAACATAGTGTATAGTACTGTAGTGTATAGTACTGTAGTGTATAGAAACATAGTGTATTGTACTGTAGTGCCGTAGTGTATAGTACTGTAGTGTATAGTACTGTAGTGCCGTAGTGTATAGTACTGTAGTGTATAGTACTGTAGTGCCGTAGTGTATAGTACTGTAGTGTATAGTACTGTAGTGTATAGTACCGTAGTGTATAGAAACATAGTGTATAGTACCGTAGTGTATAGTACCATAGTGTATAGTACCATAGTGTATAGTACCATAGTTTATAGTACTGTAGTGTATAGTACTGTAGTGTATAGTACCGTAGTGTATAGTACTGTAGTGTGTAGGTCGTAGTGTATAGTACTGTAGTGTATAGTACCTTAGTGTATAGAAACATAGTGTATAGTACCGTAATGTATAGTACTGTAGTGTATAGTACTCTAGTGTATAGTACTGTAGTGTATAGAAACATAGTGTATAGTACTGTAGTGTATAGTACTGTAGTGTATATTACTGTAGTGTATAGAAACATAGTGTATAGTACTGTAGTGTATAGTACTGTAGTGCCGTAGTGTATAGTATTGTAGTGTATAGTACCGTTGTGCAGTAGTGTATAGTACAGTAGTGTATAATACCATAGTGTATAGTACCATAGTGTATAGTACCGTAGTGTATAGTAACATAGTGTACAGTACTGTAGTTTATAGTACCATAGTGTATAGTACTGTAGTGTATAGTACCATAGTACTTTGGTGTATTGTACTGTAGTGTATATTAACGTAGTGTATAGTACCATAGTGTATCTTATTGTAATGTATAGTACTGTAGTGTATAGTACCATAGTGTATAGTACCATAGTGTATAGTACCATAGTGTATAGTACCATAGTGTATAGTACCATAGTGTAAAGTGCCGTAGTGAATTGTACCGTAGTGTATAATACCATAGTGCCGTAGTGTATAGTACCAAAGTGTATAGTATCATAGTGTATAGAAACATAGTGTATAGCTCCGTAGTGTGTAGTACCTTAGTGTATAGTACTGTAGTGTATAGTACTGTAGTGTATAGAAACATAGTGTATAGTACTGTAGTGTATAGTACTGTAGTGTATAGAAACATAGTGTATTGTACTGTAGTGCCGTAGTGTATAGTACTGTAGTGTATAGTACTGTAGTGCCGTAGTGTATAGTACTGTAGTGTATAGTACTGTAGTGCCGTAGTGTATAGTACTGTAGTGTATAGTACTGTAGTGTATAGTACCGTAGTGTATAGAAACATAGTGTATAGTACCGTAGTGTATAGTACCATAGTGTATAGTACCATAGTGTATAGTACCATAGTTTATAGTACTGTAGTGTATAGTACTGTAGTGTATAGTACCGTAGTGTACAGTACTGTAGTGTCTAGGTCGTAGTGTATAGTACTGTAGTGTATAGTACCTTAGTGTATAGAAACATAGTGTATAGTACCGTAATGTATAGTACTGTAGTGTATAGTACTCTAGTGTATAGTACTGTAGTGTATAGAAACATAGTGTATAGTACTGTAGTGTATAGTACTGTTGTGTATATTACTGTAGTGTATAGAAACATAGTGTATAGTACTGTAGTGTATAGTACTGTAGTGCCGTAGTGTATAGTACTGTAGTGTATAGTACCGTTGTGCAGTAGTGTATAGTACAGTAGTGTATAATACCATAGTGTATAGTACCATAGTGTATAGTACCGTAGTGTATAGTAACATAGTGTACAGTACTGTAGTTTATAGTACCATAGTGTATAGTACTGTAGTGTATAGTACCATAGTACTTTGGTGTATTGTACTGTAGTGTATATTAACGTAGTGTGTAGTACCATAGTGTATCTTATTGTAATGTATAGTACTGTAGTGTATAGTACCATAGTGTATAGTACCATAGTGTATAGTACCATAGTGTATAGTACCATAGTGTAAAGTGCCGTAGTGAATTGTACCGTAGTGTATAATACCATAGTGCCGTAGTGTATAGTACCAAAGTGTATTGTATCATAGTGTATAGAAACATAGTGTATAGCTCCGTAGTGTGTAGTACCTTAGTGTATAGTACTGTAGTGTATAGTACTGTAGTGTATAGAAACATAGTGTATAGTACTGTAGTGTATAGTACTGTAGTGTATAGAAACATAGTGTATTGTACTGTAGTGCCGTAGTGTATAGTAATGTAGTGT
Organism: Coregonus lavaretus; assembly: GCF_964263955.1. Lineage (NCBI taxonomy): Eukaryota > Metazoa > Chordata > Actinopteri > Salmoniformes > Salmonidae > Coregonus > Coregonus lavaretus. Next base: position 100,502 of record NW_028157040.1, on the reverse strand, counting down.
ATAGTACTGTAGTGCCGTAGTGTATAGTACTGTAGTGTATAGTACTGTAGTGCCGTAGTGTATAGTACTGTAGTGTATAGTACTGTAGTGTATAGTACCGTAGTGTATAGAAACATAGTGTATAGTACCGTAGTGTATAGTACCTTAGTGTATAGTACCATAGTGTATAGTACCATAGTTTATAGTACTGTAGTGTATAGTACTGTAGTGTATAGTACCGTAGTGTATAGTACTGTAGTGTGTAGGTCGTAGTGTATAGTACTGTAGTGTATAGTACCTTAGTGTATAGAAAAATAGTGTATAGTACTGTAATGTATAGTACTGTAGTGTATAGTACTCTAGTGTATAGTACTGTAGTGTATAGAAACATAGTGTATAGTACTGTAGTGTATAGTACTGTTGTGTATATTACTGTAGTGTATAGAAACATAGTGTATAGTACTGTAGTGTATAGTACTGTAGTGCCGTAGTGTATAGTACTGTAGTGTATAGTACCGTTGTGCAGTAGTGTATAGTACAGTAGTGTATAATACCATAGTGTATAGTACCATAGTGTATAGTACCGTAGTGTATAGTAACATAGTGTACAGTACTGTAGTTTATAGTACCATAGTGTATAGTACTGTAGTGTATAGTACCATAGTACTTTGGTGTATTGTACTGTAGTGTATATTAACGTAGTGTATAGTACCATAGTGTATCTTATTGTAATGTATAGTACTGTAGTGTATAGTACCATAGTGTATAGTACCATAGTGTATAGTACTGTAGTGTATAGTACCATAGTGTATAGTACCGTAGTGTATAGTGCCATAGTGTCTAGTACCATAGTTTATAGTACCCATAGTGTATAGTACCATAGTTTATAGTACCCATAGTGTGTGGTGATTTAGTGTATTGTGCCGTAGGTTATAGTATTGTAGTGCTGTAATTTATAGTACCTTAGTGTATAGTACCTTAGTGTATAGTAATGTAGTTTATAGTACTATAGTGTGTAGAGCCGTAGTGTATGGTAACGTAGTGTATAGTACCTTAGTGTATAGTAATGTAATGTATAGTAATGTAGTGTATAGTAATGTAGTTTATAGTACTATAGTGTGTAGAGCCGTAGTGTGTGGTAACGTAGTGTATAGTACCGTAGTGTATAGTACCATAGTGTATAGTAATGTAGTTTTAGTACCGTAGTGTATAGTACCATAGTGTATAGTACAATAGTGTATAGTACCATAGTGTATAGTACCATAGTGTATAGTACTGTAGTGTATAGTACCTTGTGTAGTACCGTAGTGTATAGTACCATAGTGTATAGTACCATAGTGTATAGTACCGTAGTGTATAGTACTGTAGTGTATAGTACAGTAGTGTATAGTACTGTAGTGTATAGTACCGTAGTGTATAGTACTGTAGTGTATAGTACTGTTGTGTATAGTACCGTAGTGTATAGTACTGTAGTGTATAGTACCGTAGTGTATAGTACCATAGTGTATAGTACCATAGTGTATAGTACCGTAGTGTATAGTAATGTAGTGTATAGTACCGTAGTGTATAGTACCGTTGTGTATAGTACTGTAGTGTATAGTACCGTAGTGTATAGTACCATAGTATGTAGTACCGTAGTGTATAGTACCATAGTGTGTAGTACCGTAGTGTATAGTACCATAGTGTGTAGTACCGTAATGTATAGTACCATAGTGTATAGTACCGTAATGTATAATACCATAGTGTATAGTACCATAGTGTATAGTACTGTAGTGTATAGTACCGGAGTGTATAGAAACATAGTGTATAGTACCGTAGTGTATAGTACCGTAGTGTATAGTACCATAGTGTATAGTACCATAGTTTATAGTGCTATAGTGTATAGTACCGTAGTGTATAGTACCATAGTTTATAGTACTGTAGTGTATAGTACTGTAGTGTATAGTACCGTAGTGTATAGTACTGTAGTGTATAGTACCGTAGTGTATAGAAACATAGTGTATAGTACCGTAATGTATAGTACTGTAGTGTATAGTACTGTAGTGTATAGTACTGTAGTGTATAGAAACATAGTGTATAGTACTGTAGTGTATAGTACTGTAGTGTATATTACTGTAGTGTATAGAAACATAGTGTATAGTACTGTAGTGTATAGTACTGTAGTGCCGTAGTGTATAGTACTGTAGTGTATAGTACCGTAGTGCAGTAGTGTATAGTACAGTAGTGTATAAAACCATAGTGTATAGTACCATAGTGTATAGTACCGTAGTGTATAGTACCATAGTGTACAGTACTGTAGTTTATTGTACCATATTGTATAGTACTGTAGTGTATAGTACCATAGTACTGTGGTGTATTGTACTGTAGTGTATATTAACGTAGTGTATAGTACCATAGTGTATCTTATTGTAATGTATAGTACTGTAGTGTATAGTACCATAGTGTATAGTACCATAGTTTATAGTACCCATAGTGTGTAGTACCATAGTTTATAGTACCATAGTGTGTGGTGATTTAGTGTATTGTGCCGTAGGTTATAGTATTGTAGTGCTGTAATTTATAGTACCTTAGTGTATAGTACCTTAGTGTATAGTAATGTAGTGTATAGTAATGTAGTTTATAGTACTATAGTGTGTAGAGCCGTAGTGTATGGTAACGTAGTGTATAGTACCGTAGTGTATAGTACCTTAGTGTATAGTAATGTAATGTATAGTAATGTAGTGTATAGTAATGTAGTTTATAGTACTATAGTGTGTAGAGCCGTAGTGTGTGGTAACGTAGTGTATAGTACCGTAGTGTATAGTACCATAGTGTCTAGTACCATAGTTTATAGTACCCATAGTGTGTGGTGATTTAGTGTAATAATATACAGTCATGGCCAAAATTGTTGGCACCCCTGAAATTTCCAGAAAATGAAGTATTTCTCACAGAAAAGTATTGAAATTACACATGTTTTGCTATGCACATGTTTATTTCCTTTGTGTGTATTGGAATAACACAAAAAAAAACAGGAAAAAAGCAAATTTGACATAATTTCACACAAAACTAAAAAAATGGGCCGGACAAAGTTATTGGCACCCTTTCAAAATTGTGGATAAATAAGTTTGTTCCAAGCATGTGATGCTCCTTTAAACTCACCTGGGGCAAGTAACAGGTGTGGGCAATCTAAAAATCACACCTGAAAGCAGATAAAAAGGAGAGAAGTTGACTCAGTCTTTGCATTGTGTTTCTGTGTGTGCCACACTAAGCATGGAGAACAGAAAGAGGAAAAGAGAACTGTCTGAGGACTTGAGAACCAAAATTGTGGAAAAATATCAACAATCTCAAGGTTACAAGTCCATCTCCAGAGATCTAGATGTTCCTTTGTCCACAGTGCGCAACATGATCAAGAAGTTTGCAACCCATGGCACTGTAGCTAATCTCCCTGGACGTGGACGGAAGAGAAAAATTGATGAAAGATTGCAACGCAGGATAGTCCGGATGGTGGATAAGCAGCCCCAAACAAGTTCCAAAGAAATTCAAGCTGTCCTGCAGGCTCAGGGTGCATCAGTGTCAGCGCGAACTATACGTCGAAATTTGAATGAAATGAAACGCTATGGCAGGAGACCCAGGAGGACCCCACTGCTGACACAGAGACATAAAAAAGCAAGACTACAGTTTGCCAAAATGTACATGAGTAAGCCAAATTCCTTCTGGGAGAACGTCTTATGGACAGATGAGACCAAGATAGAGCTTTTTGGTAAAGCACATCGTTCTACTGTTTACCGAAAATGTAATGAAGCCTTCAAAGAAAAGAACACAGTACCTACAGTCAAATATGGTGGAGGTTCAAAGATGTTTTGGGGTTGTTTTGCTGCCTCTGGCACTGGGTGCCTTGACTGTGTGCAAGGCATCATGAAATCTGAGGATTACCAAAGGATTTTGGGTCGCAATGTAGGGCCCAGTGTCAGAAAGCTGGGTTTGCGTCCGAGATCATGGGTCTTCCAGCAGGACAATGACCCCAAACATACTTCAAAAAGCACCCAGAAATGGATGGCAACAAAGCGCTGGAGAGTTCTGAAGTGGCCAGCAATGAGTCCAGATCTTAATCCCATTGAACACCTGTGGAGAGATCTTAAAATTGCTGTTGGGAAAAGGCACCCATCCAATATGAGAGACCTGGAGCAGTTTGCAAAAGAAGAGTGGTCCAAAATTCCGGGTGAGAGGTGTAAGAAGCTTATTGATGGTTATAGGAAGCGACTGATTTCAGTTATTTTTTCCAAAGGGTGTGCAACTAAATATTAAGTTAAGGGTGCCAATCATTTTGTCCGGCCCATTTTTTGAGTTTTGTGTGAAATTATGTCAAATTTGCTTTTTTCCTGTTTTTTTTGTGTTATTCCAATACACACAAAGGAAATAAACATGTGCATAGAAAAACATGTGTAATTTCAATACTTTTCTGTGAGAAATACTTCATTTTCTGGAATAATTTCAGGGGTGCCAACAATTTTGGCCATGACTGTATAATATGCCATTTAGCAGACGCTTTTATCCAAAGCGACTTACAGTCATGCGTGCATACATTTTTTTTGTGTATGGGTGGTCCCGGGGATCGAACCCACTACCTTGGCGTTACAAGCGCCGTGCTCTACCAGCTGAGCTACAGAGGACCACAGTGTATTGTGCCGTAGGTTATAGTATTGTAGTGCTTTAATTTATAGTACCTTAGTGTATAGTACCTTAGTGTATAGTAATGTAGTGTATAGTAATGTAGTTTATAGTACTATAGTGTGTAGAGCCGTAGTGTATGGTAACGTAGTGTATAGTACCGTAGTGTATAGTACCTTAGTGTATAGTAATGTAGTGTATAGTAATGTAGTTTATAGTACTATAGTGTGTAGAGCCGTAGTGTTTGGTAACGTAGTGTATAGTACCGTAGTGTATAGTACCATAGTGTATAGTAACGTAGTTTTAGTACCGTAGTGTATAGTACCATAGTGTATAGTACAATAGTGTATAGTACCATAGTGTATAGTACCATAGTGTATAATACAATAGTTTATTGTACCGTAGTGTATAGTACTGTAGTGTATAGTACCGTAGTGTATAGTACTGTAGTGTATAGTACTGTAGTGTATAGTACTGTAGTGTATAGTACTGTAGTGTATAGTACCGTAGTGTATAGTACTGTAGTGTATAGTACCGTAGTGTATAGTACTGTAGTGTATAGTACCGTAGTGTATAGTACCACAGTGTATAGTACCATAGTGTATAGTACCGTAGTGTATAGTACTGTAGTGTATAGTACCGTAGTGTATAGTACCGTAGTGTATAGTACCGTAGTGTATAGTACCGTAGTGTATAGTACCATAGTGTGTAGTACCGTAGTGTATAGTACCATAGTGTGTAGTACCGTAGTGTATAGTACCATAGTGTGTAGTACCTTAATGTATAGTACCATAGTGTGTAGTACCGTAATGTATAGTACCATAGTGTATAGTACTCTAGTGCCGTAATGTATAGTACCATAGTGTATAGTACCGTAATGTATAGTACCATAGTGTATAGTACCGTAATGTATAGTACCATAGTGTATAGTACCGTAATGTATAGTACCATAGTGTATAGTACTGTAGTACCGTAGTGTATAGTACCATAGTGTGTAGTACCGTAATGTATAGTACCATAGTGTATAGTACCGTAATGTATAGTACCATAGTGTATAGTACCGTAATGTATAGTACCATAGTGTATAGTACCGTAGTGTATAGTACCATAGTGTATAGTACTGTAGTACCGTAGTGTATAGTACCATAGTGTATAGTACCGTAATGTATAGTACCATAGTGTATAGTACCGTAATGTATAGTACCATAGTGTATAGTACTGTAGTACCGTAGTGTATAGTACCATATAGTGTAGTACCGTAATGTATAGTACCATAGTGTATAGTACCGTAATGTATAGTACCAAAGTGTATAGTACCGTAGTGTATAGTACCATATAGTGTAGTACCGTAATGTATAGTACCATAGTGTATAGTACCGTAGTGTATAGTACCATAGTGTATAGTACCGTAATGTATAGTACCAAAGTGTATAGTACCGTAGTGTATAGTACCATAGTGTATAGTACTGTAGTGCCGTAGTGTATAGTACCATAGTGTATAGTACTGTAGTGCCGTAGTGTATAGTACCATAGTCTATAGTACCATAGTGTATAGTACCGTAGTGTATAGTACCATAGTGTATAGTACCATAGTGTATAGTACCTTAGTGTATAGTACCGTAGTGTATAGTACCATAGGGTATAGTACTGTAGTGCCGTAGTTTATAGTACTGTAGTACCATAGTGTATAGTACCGCAGGTGAAGAAGCTGGATGTGGAGGTCCTGGGCTGACGTGGTTAGACATGGTCTGTGTTTGTGAGTCTGGTTGGAAGTACTGCCAAATTCTCTAAAATGACATTGGCGGCAGCTTATGGTAGAGAAATTAACATTTAATTATCTGGCAACAGCTCTGGTAGACATTGCTGTAGTCAGCATGCCAATTGCACGCTCCCTCCTAATTTGAGACATCTGTAGCATTGTGTTGCGTTATTAAACTGCACATTTTAAAGTGGCATTTAATTTTCCCCCGCACAAGGTGCACCTGTTTAATGATCCTGCTGTTTAATCATCTACTTGAAATGCCACACCTGTCAGGTGGATGGATTATCTTGAGAGGGATGTACGCACATTTGTGCACAAACTTTGAAAGAAAAAAGCTTTTTGTGCGTATGACAAATATCTGGGATCATTTCAGCTCATGAAACATGGAACATGGGACCAACACTTTACATGTTATGTTTATATTGTTATTCAGTGTACAATTACATTTAGTAAGTTTAAAGCCGGACTGAGTTCCTTTTCTTATACCCCCCCCCCCCCGCCGACCCCTCTCTGGTGTATATTGCTGTAGTGTGTAGTGCCGTATTGCATTGGTAGTTAAATGCACTGTTTGTGACAGCAGATAAAACTTGATGAAACTTGATGATTTTTGGAAAAGCTACTAAAATATCCCAATGAAGTTAAAGGAGCTTCCTTAATGTAATGTTCATCTATTGCATGATGTCTACGGAACAATCTGGAACCAATACATATATTAAAGTTAAACAGTCATCATCTATTCTGTTCTGTGCTGAAAATCAGATGGATGCTTTTTCACACACTTCAATTTCATTAATGAGGGAAACAAAGTCAAGGAATGTCAGGGTAGAGAACAGCCCCATTAATGAGGGAGAAACAAAGTCAAGCCTTTGGGAGTTATTTTGTCCCATAAATGTGAATGTGTCAAGTATGGGTGAGATGAGTGTTCAGACTATGGGTGACTCAATAGAGAATGACATTTCCCACAGAATGAATGCCCCTTTTCGAGCCAAATCCACTTTTTGTCCTTCCAGATCCAGAAATCCCTCCCTGGAAACGTACTGCAAATTGGTGGAAAAAGATGAGTCTCTCGATTCTGAATAAGACACGAGAATACAGAGTCTACAATCATCAGAATCAGAGTCTACAATATCTAAAGAACAGAGATAAGCATTGGATGTTTAAAAAAAGATTCCACTTTGATAGTGCGTAATGCTGACAGGGCAGAGCTGTGGTGTTGCTAAACCGTGATGACTATGTGAATGAGATCCTGGGACAATTGAACAACACCACTTTCTATCAGAAATTGCCACGTGACCCCACACCACTCATTCAAAGATGAGATTCACTGCAAGCTGAAGTCTCTTGTGGAAAGTTGGGACATCATGCAAAAATAATATGAGTTCATGAAAGTAGACTATCCAATCAGGAGCGTCATTCATGCCTTACCAAAAATCTACAAACGACTGGATAAGCCACCAGGAAGACCTATTGTGGCCTCCATTGGCTCATTGACTGAAAATATTTCTGCTTTTGTAGATTTTTTTCTAAAACCCAGTGTGGCGTCACCCCCTGCATATGTACAGTGAGGGAAAAAAGTATATGATCCCCTGGTGATTTTGTACGTTTGCCCACTGACAAAGACATGATCAGTCTATAATTGTAATGGTAGGTTTATTTGAACAGTGAGACACAGAATAACAACAAAATAATCCAGAAAAACACATGTCAAAAATATTATAAATTGATTAGCATTTTAATGAGGGAAATAAGTATTTGACCCCCTCTCAATCAGAAAGATTTCTGGCTCCCAGGTGTCTTTTATACAGGTAACGAGATTAGATTAGGAGCACACTCTTAAAGGGAGTGCTCCTAATCTCAGTTTGTTACCTGTATAAAAGATACATATCCACAAAAAGTATCAATCAATCAGATTCCAAACTCTCCAACATGGCCAAGACCAAAGAGCTCTCCAAGGATGTCATGGACAAGATTATAGACCTACACAAGGCTGGAATGGGCTACAAGACCATCGCCAAGCAGCTTGGTGAGAAGGTGACAGATTTGTGAGTCGCTCTGGCTAAGAGCGTCTGCTAAATGACGTTAATGTGCCCTTGAGCAAGGCACTTAACCCTAATTGCTCCTGTAAGTCGCTCTGGTTAAGAGCGTCTGCTAAATGACTAAAATGTAAATGTAAAATGTGACAACAGTTGGTGCGATTATTCGCAATTGGAAGAAACACAAAATAACTGTCAATCGCCCTCGGCCTGGGGCTCCATCCAAGATCTCACCTCGTGGAGTTGCAATGATCATGAGAACGGTGAGGAATCAGCCCAGAACTACACGGGAGGATCTTGTCCAATGATTCCAAGGCAGCTGGGACCATAGTCACCAAGAAAACAATTGGTAACACACTACGCCGTGAAGGACTGAAATCCTGCAGCGCCCGCAAGGTCCCCCTGCTCAAGAAAGCATACATACAGGCCCGTCTGAAGTTTGCCAATGAACATCTGAATGATTGTGTTTTTCTGCTAAGGGGACAGGACAACTTCACCGCATCAAAGGGACGATGGACGGGGCCATGTACCGTCAAATCTTGGGTGAGAACCTCCTTCCCTCAGCCAGGGCATTGAAAATGGGTCGTGGATGGGTATTCCAGCATAACAATGACCCAAAACACACAGCCAAGGCAACAAAGGAGTTGCTCAAGAAGAAGCACATTAAGGTCCTGGAGTGGCCTAGCCAGTCTCCAGACCTTAATCCCATAGAAAATCTGTGGAGAGAGCTGAAGGTTCGAGTTGCCAAACGTCAGCCTCGAAACCTTAATGACTTGGAGAAGATCTGCAAAAAGGAGTGGGACAAAATCCCTCCTGAGATGTGTGCAAACCTGGTGGCCAACTACAAGAAATGTCTGACCTCTGTGATTGCCAACAAGGGTTTTGCCACCAAGTACTAAGTCATGTTTTGCAGAGGGGTCAAATACTTATTTCCCTCATTAAAATGCAAATCAATTTATAACATTTTTGACATGCGTTTTTCTGGATTTTTGTGTTGTTATTCTGTCTCTCACTGTTCAAATAAACCTACCATTAAAATTATAGACTGATCATGTCTTTGTCAGTGGGCAAACGTACAAAATCAGCAGGGGATTAAATACTTTTTCCCCTCACTGTACGTGATTCTATAGAAATGATTTCACCCTCAAGACAATGCACAATCTCAATGGGGAGACGTTAATGGCTTGCTTTGATGATGAATCCCTGTATACTAATATCCCCCCACCAGGGAGGCCTAGATCCCCATGGCACAATGTCTTAGTCAACGAGCCACTGGCACACTCCCTGCCACTAACTATACTGTTGAACTTGCTCTGACTGAGAACTTTTTCATGTTTGAAAATGTAATGTTCATTCAACAGAAGGGAGCTGCTATTGGTAGTAAAATGCCACTGGATTATGTCAATCTGTATGTGTTTATTTTTTTTGAAGAATGTGATTTTCAGCCCTAATAATCCATTCTTGCGCCATATTAGACCCTGGAAACGCTTAATTGATGACACATTCCTTCTATTTCAGGGCACAGTTGTCATGAGCCTCTCACTCCACCGGGTTACCACCTTTATTTTCTTCCACTCTGCTCACCACTCTCTCTACTCAGCCTAACTAGCTCCACCTGTCCCTGCTCTGCTCTGCTCTAATTACTCTGCCAGCTGCGCTGCATTACCCACTACCTCTCCCAGTATTTAAGGCCCTGTCTTTCAGCTCTCCGGTGTCAGATCGTCTGCAAAGCTCACACCCGGAACCTGTTTGCTCGCGCTTCTGGCTCACCCTGGTTTTGTGACCCCGGACCTGCCTGATTTTTGGATACTCTTCTGCCCCAGGAGATCCAGACCTGCTTCTGCCATAACGACTCCTGACTACTCTTCAATCCCGGTAACTCTGACCAGCCTTCTGCCTTGCTACTACGTATTTTGGATTTCCCTTGAACTGTACTGCTGCCTTGTTTCATTCCGCCCTGTTGTGTCTGTGTCTCCCCCCCCCAGGACTTCTGGACCACCCACCACCGGCTTCATAGGACGCATCGCTGCCACTGGGGGGGGCACAGACCCAGCACATTGGACGGGATCCCTGTTACCCCTGGAGCCTTCATTCACTCCCTACTTCCCTTTTCCCTTAAGTTTTAATAAACTTTCTGGTGTGACGCAATTGTGGTCCTCTGGTCGTCTGTCTGAACCGTGACAACAGTAGAGGAACTTAATCGATTCCACTCCTTCATCAATATAAGCAGTGAACATTTGAAATTCACCCTCACCTTTGATGAGCATAAAATACGTTTTCTTTATATTTTGATTAAGATGGACGGGGGTGGTTTTAGTATGGATCTACACAGGAAGCGGAGACAGCTTCCACCCTACACCCCTAAAACAGAGCCTCCTCATTAGCCAATACAGCCACGTAAGCATGATTTGGATTACACAGAGTGACTATGACAAACAAGCCGACCATCTGGATGAGCGTTTCCGACAGCGGGATTCCCCAGAGGAATGGCTTCATGACGCAAGGGAACGTTATAAAAAAAGAGTGTCAGGGTCTCATATGTATGGTGGATAACGGCCCTTTAACTATCTAAGGGTCTCATATGTATGGTGGATAACGGCCCGTTAACTATCGATTCACAAAAGAACATGTGTTGCCGTAACTACAACCTGGTCGTTATAGCAATGTATTTGGCTTTTCCATATTCTATTCAGTATCACAGTGGAGAGGAGTTGTACGTAAAGCTGATTGTCTGATTATATCAGCAAATACAAGCTAACACTATAAATATGTAATTTACAGTTGCTTGCTCATAATCATTCGGTAAGAGTTCTGATTGTTATATATTAAAATGCTTCTCCAATTGGCAAGGAGGCATTTTCCAGATGTGAAATTTGTGAAACATAAACTATAACTCTTAAGAGTTTTCCAAATATTTGCATAGGAGAATGATCAAGCAAATAACTTAAAATCTTATCTTGAAACCATACATTTTCTTAGTGGATATTTATATGTAAATAAGGTCAGGATGGATATCTTTTACATTGACGTCATTTAGCAGACGCTCTTATCCAGAGCGACTTACAAATTGGTGCATCCAACTTATGATAGCCACTGGGACAACCACTTTTTTTATGGGGGATGGGGGAAGGAGGATTACTTTATACTATTCCAGGTATTCCTTAAAGAGGTAGGGTTTCAAGTGTCTCCGGAAGGTGGTCAGTGACTCCGCTGTCCTGGCGTCGTGGGGGAGCTTGTTCCACCATTGGGGTGCCAGAGCAGCGAATAGCTTTGACTGGGCTGAGCGGGAACTGTGCTTCCGTAGAGGTAGGGGAGCTAGCAGGCCAGAGGTGGATGAACGTAGTGCCCTCGTTTGGGTGTAGGGACTGATCAGAACCTGAAGGTAAGGAGGTGCCGTTCCCCTCACAGCTCCGTAGGCAAGCACCATGGTCTTGGTCTCCCGAGTGGCGCAGTGGTCTAAGGCACTGTATTGCAGTGCTAGCTGTGCCACTAGAGATCCTGGTTCGAATCCAGGCTCTGTCGTAGCCGGCCGTGACCGGGAGACCCATGGGGCGGCGCACAATTGGCCCAGCGTCGTCCAGGATAGGGGAGTGAAAGGCCGGCAGGGATATAGCTCAGTTGGTTGAGCATGGCGTTTACAACGCCAGGGTTGTGGGTTCAATTCCCACGGGGGGCCAGTAAAAAAAAAAAATATATATATATAAAAATAAAAAAATAAAAGAATGATGTATGCACTCACTAACTGTAAGTCGCTCTGGATAAGAGCGTCTGCTAAATGACTAAAATGTAAAATGTAGATGTTGTAGTAGATGCAAGCCTCAACTGGAAGCCAGTGGAGTGTGCGGAGGAGCGGGGTGACATGAGAGAACTTGGGAAGGTTGAACACCAGACGGGCTGCAGCGTTCTAGATAAGTTGAAGGGGTTTAATGGCACAGGCAGGGAGCCCAGCAAGCAGCGAATTGCAGTAATCCAGACGGGAGATGACAAGTGCCTGGATTGGGACCTGTGCCGCTTTCTGTGTAAGGTAGGGTCGTACTCTGCGAAAGTTGTAGAGCATGAACCTGCAGGATCGGGTCACCGCTTTGATGTTAGCGGAGAACGACAGGGTATTGTCCAGGGTCACGCCAAGGTTCTTTGCACTCTGGGAGGAGGACACAATGGAGTTGTCAACCATGATGGCGAGATCATGGAGCGGGCAGTCCTTCCCTGGGAGGAAGAGTAGCTCCGTCTTGCCGAGGTTCAGCTTGAGGTGGTGATCTGACATCCACACTGATATGTCTGCCAGACATGCAGAGATGCGATTCGCCACCTGGTTATCAGAAGGGGGAAAGGAGAAAATGAATTGTGTGTCGTGTGCGTAGCAATGATAGGAGAGACCATGTGAGGATATGACAGAGCCAAGTGACTTGGTGTATAGAGAGAATAGGAGAGGGCCTAGAACTGAGCCCTGGGGGACACCAGTGGTGAGAGCACGTGGTGCGGAGACAGATTCCCGCCATCTGGTAGGAGCGACCTGTCAGGTAGGACGCAATCCAAGAGTGAGCAGCGCCGGAGAAGCCCAACTCGGAGATGGTGGAGAGGAGGATCTGATGGTTCACAGTATCAAAGGCAGCGGATAGGTCTAGAAGGATAAGAGTAGAGGAGAGAGAGTTAGCTTTAGCAGTGCGGAGAGCCTCTGTGACACAGAGAACAGCAGTCTCAGTTGAATGACCAGTCTTGAAACCTGACTGGTTTCGATCAAGAAGGTCATTCTGAGTGAGATAGCGGGAGAGTTGGCTAGAGACAGCACGCTCAAGAGTTTTGGAGAGAAAAGAAAGGGATACTGGTCTGTAGTTGTTGACATCGGAGGGATCGAGTGTAGGTTTTTTGAGGAGGGGTGCAACTCTTGCTCTCTGGAAGACAGAAGGGACATGGCCAGCGGTCAAGGATAAGTTGATGAGCGAGGTGAGGTAAGGGAGAAGGTCTCTGGAAATGGTCTGGAGAAGAGAGGAGGGGATAGGGTCAAGCGGGCAGGTTGTTGGGCGGCCGGCCGTCACAAGTCGCAAGATTTCATCTGGAGCGAGAGGGGAGAAAGAAGTCAAAGCATAGGGTAGGGCAGTGTGAGCAGGACCAGCGGTGTCATTTGACTAAATAAATGAGGATCGGATGTCGTCAACCTTCTTTTCAAAATGGTTGGCGAAGTCATCCACAAAGAGGGATGAGGGAGGGGGAGGGGGATTCAGCAGGGAGGAGAAGGTGGCAAAGAGCTTCCTAGGGTTAGAGGCAGAGGCTTGAAATTTAGAGTGGTAGAAAGTTGCTTTAGCAGCAGAAACGGAGGAAGAGAATGTAGAGAGGAGGGAGTAAAAAAAGATGACAGGTCCACAGTCTAGTTTTTTTCCATTTCTGCTCGGCTGCCCGGAGCTCTGTTCTGTGAGATCGCAATGAGTCGTCAAGCCACGGAGCAGGAGTGGAGGACCGAGCCGGCCGGGAGGATAGGGGACATAGAGAGTCAAAAGATGCAGAAAGGGAGGAGAGGAGGGTTGAGGGGCAGAATCAGGAGATCGGAGTGAGAAGGATTTAGCAGAGGGAAGAGATGATAGGATGGAAGTGGAGAGAGTAGCGGGAGAGAGAGAGCGAAGGTTGCGACGGCACATTACCATCGGAGTAGGGGCAGAATGAGTAGTGTTGGAGGAGAGTGAGAGAGAAACGGATACAAAGTAGTGGTCGGAGACTTGGAGGGGAGTTGCAGTGAGATTAGTAGAAGAACAGCATCTAGTAAAGATGAGGTCAAGCGTATTGCCTGCCTTGTGAGTAGGGGGGGACGGTGAGAGGGTGAGGTCAGAAGAGGAAAGGAGTGGAAAGAAGGAGGCAGAGAGAAATGAGTCAAAGGCAGACGTAGGGAGGTTAAAGTCACACAGAACTGTGAGGGGTGAGCCATCCTCCGGAAAGGAACTTATCAAGGCGTCAAGCTCATTGATGAACTCTCCAAGGGAACCTGGAGGGCGATAAATGACAAGGATGTTCAGCTTGAATGGCTTGTGACTGTGACAGCGTGGAATTCAAATGAGGAGATAGACAGATGGGTCAGGGGAAAAAGAGAGAATGTCCACTTGGGAGAGATCAGGATTCCTGTGCCACCGCCGCGCTGACCAGATGCTCTCGGGGTATGTGAGAACACATGGTCAGACGAGGAAAGAGCAGTAGGAGTAGCAGTGTTTTCTGTGGTAATCCATGTTTCCATCAGCGCCAAGAAGTCGAGGGACTGGAGGGTAGCATAGGCTGAGATGACCTCTGTCTTGTTGGTCGCAGAACGGCAGTTCCAGAGGCTGCCGAAGACCTGGAACTCCACGTGGGTCGTGCATGCAGGGACCACCAGGTTAGAGAGGCAGCAGCCACGCGGTGTGAAGCGTTTGTATGGCCTGTGCAGAGAGGAGAGAACAGTGATAGACAGACACATAGTTGACAGGCTACAGAAAAAGGCTACAATAATGCAAAGGAGATCGGAATGAAATGAACTAAACATCTGGGAAAGTGAGAGAGCGGGGCCTCCCTCACTTACGTTTCACTGAAACACTCAAAATATAACTCTCCCAACTTCCACTTTAGAAATGATAATTGTTGTAAATTCACCCATACCAATATTTGGTTCTGAAAAGAGCAGTGATGAGCTTCTTATTTTGTGGAGGAGATACACTATCTCCGGTGATATCACTGATACACTATCTCCGGTGATATCACTGATACACTATCTCCGGTGATATCACTGATACACTATCTCCGGTGATATCACTGATACACTATCTCCGGTGATTTCACTGATACACTATCTCCGGTGCCAGAGCATATCTCCTGTACCTAAAGACTCATCCTCTCAGAACACGGTGGAGGAGCATTATAATCTTAGGCTGGGATTCACCACGATCGCATGTCGCAGTGCACTTGACATTTAAACAGGATTTCGGATTGATCTGTCATATGCAGCAGTTACCATGAATGCGATCTCTGCGAACATCGTCTTTACAATCCTTAAGAGTCTATTGACTCGCCCCCGTGAAAATCGAATTAGCATAAAACAGGGGCGGCAGGTAGCTTATGGGTAAGAGCGTTGTGCCAGTAACCGAAAGGTCGCTGGTTCTAATCCCCGAGCCGACTAGGTGAAAAATCTGTCGATGTGCCCTTAAGCAAGGCACTTAACCCTAATTGCTCCTGTAAGTCGCTCTGGATAAGTTTTTTTTTGCATGTGCTGTGTCTTGCATGGGCTGTGTCTCAATCCACATTTTGCTCTATGACCCCCACATGTGTCAAGGGACTCATCTGAAGTTGGTAACGCTGATGTGCCAAATTCTGTCTGTAGTATCCAAAGCCGTTTGGGCCACTAAGGGAAGGGGAGACTCTCAGGAACAAGATGGTGTCACGGGACTCATCTGAAGGTAACCCATACAAATGAATGGAAGTATGGAGGTAGTTTTGTGCCAACAAAAATATGGGGTTAAATATGTGTAAAAAAAAACATATATATATATATACAGTGGGGAGAACAAGTATTTGATACACTGCCGATTTTGCAGGTTTTCCTACTTACAAAGCATGTAGAGGTCTGTAATTTTTATCATAGGTACACTTCAACTGTGAGAGACGGAATCTAAAACAAAAATCCAGAAAATCACATTGTATGATTTTTTAAGTAATTAATTTGCATTTTATTGCATGACATAAGTATTTGATACATCAGAAAAGCAGAACTTAATATTTGGTACAGAAACCTTTGTTTGCAATTACAGAGAGCATACGTTTCCTGTAGGTCTTGACCATGTTTGCACACACTGCAGCAGGGATTTTGGCCCACTCCTCCATACAGACCTTCTCCAGATCCTTCAGGTTTCGGGGCTGTCGCTGGGCAATACGGACTTTCAGCTCCCTCCAAAGATGTTCTATTGGGTTCAGGTCTGGAGACTGGCTAGGCCACTCCAGGACCTTGAGATGCTTCTTACGGAGCCACTCCTTAGTTACCCTGGCTGTGTGTTTCGGGTTGTTGTCATGCTGGAAGACCCAGCCACGACCCATCTTCAATGCTCTTACTGAGGGAAGGAGGTTGTTGGCCAAGATCTCACGATACATGGTCCCATCCATCCTCCCCTCAATACGGTGCAGTCGTCCTGTCCCCTTTGCAGAAAAGCATCCCCAAAGAATGATGTTTCCACCTCCATGCTTCACGGTTGGGATGGTGTTCTTGGGGTTGTACTCATCCTTCTTCTTCCTCCAAACACGGCGAGTGGAGTTTAGACCAAAACGCTCTATTTTTGTCTCATCAGACCACATGACCTTCTCCCATTCCTCCTCTGGATCATCCAGATGGTCATTGGCAAACTTCATACGGGCCTGGACATGTGCTGGCTTGAGCAGGGGGACCTTGCGTGCGCTGCAGGATTTTAATCCATGACGGCGTAGTGTGTTACTAATGGTTTTCTTTGAGACTGTGGTCCCAGCTCTCTTCAGGTCATTAACCAGGTCCTGCCGTGTAGTTCTGGGCTGATCCCTCACCTTCCTCATGATCATTGATGCCCCACGAGGTGAGATCTTGCATGGAGCCCCAGACCGAGGGTGATTGACCGTCATCTTGAACTTCTTCCATTTTCTAATAATTGCGCCAACAGTTTTTGCCTTCTCACCAAGCTGCTTGCCTATTGTCCTGTAGCCCATCCCAGTCTTGTGCAGGTCTACAATTTTATCCCTGATCGTTCTTACACAGCTCTCTGGTCTTGGCCATTGTGGAGAGGTTGGAGTCTGTTTGATTGAGTGTGAGTGTCTTTTACACAGGTAACATGTTCAAACAGGTGCAGTTAATACAGGTAATGAGTGGAGAACAGGAGGGCTTCTTAAAGAAAAACTAACAGGTCTGTGAGAGCCGGAATTCTTACTTCTTACACATTTTTTGTGTGCCTGTTTTGCATGTTATTCTGGCATTAATGTGTCGGTGCTCATCGGCCATTGGACATAAACATTACATAACAAGTTGGATATCGCAAATTCAACAATGAGTGTTTTGGAAGGAATCAGTGGCTAACTGCAAGCATTGCAAAGCAATCACTAGCCTGCTATTCAGTGGAGAGAGTGTATTGCCCCAAGTCTGGGTTTAAGGGTTACTTTTCCAAGCTTTAAAACAATCAACATTGGCCATGCTGTCAATCCAGCATGACTTCTGTCGCGCTCAAAACAACTGGAAACTCGGAACTGGGAAAACTAACTTCAGTAAGTTCAAGACAACTGGAACTCGTTAAAAAACTAGCTTTGACTGGGAAAATATGTTTTGAACGGTCATCCAACTCGGAATTGCAAGTCGGGAACTCTGGCCTCTTTCTAGAGCTCCGACCTGAAGATCACCTGACGTCATCATGATTCAACCTTGTTTTTTTCCAAGTTCCCAGTTGTCTTGAAAGCACCATAAATCCAGAGAATGACAGACTTTGATGACAAAGTTTGATGACAAAATTTTCCCACGAAGGACTGACGCGCCTCCTTCCTGTTCAAGTGAGCACAGCACAATTAGGTGATTCCCAAAATGTATTGGATGCTGCTGCATAAATGATGTAATATGCCAGGGAGATATGTATACTGTAGCTAAGAAAGTAATACTAAGTGTATGTTGTGTAGTAAGCTGTTAGTAGCCCATGTGCCTCACCCTAATAATTTGCTCCCTTTCCCCCTCATAATTTAGCCTACTGTTCTGACTTGGTGGTGCACATGTAACCTATAACCTGTTTTAGAGAAATGTCATCATTGAATATTGTAAGAGCTTTCATTATCTGCTTATATGCCCCCTTTATTTCTCCTACGGTTCTGACTTGTTGTACAGGTGAGAATACTGTAAGAACGGCCATGTTCTGAATTCTGTTGTTGTACATTTGACTATGTCCATCCTAGCTCGCTCATTTACATTTTAGTCATTTAGCAGACGCTCTTATCCAGAGCAACTTACAGTTAGTGAGTGCATGAATTCTTCATACTGGCCCCCCGTGGGAATCAAACCCACAACCCTGGCGTTGCAAGCGCCATGCTCTACCAACGGAGCTACAGGGGGCCAATTAATGTCTTAATCGAAATTACGGATTGCCTCTTATCCGCTTGTCGTCCCCTTATGCCATAGTTTGTACATCTCAATTGACAGTAGAAACCACATTTGTTTAAGCAAGTCAGCCATATCAGCTAGGGTTTTTTTTTTTTTATCAGTAAATGAGGCTGAATGAACTGTTTCGCTGCCAGACAAGGCTCCGCTGATAGCCAGGTGTAGCAGCGGTAAGGTGTTGGAACAGCTGTATGTAGGCCCTAACAGTTTGTGGGCACTGTTTGTGCAATTAATGTATTGTTTAGTGTTATGTTGTGTAGTGGCTTTGCTGACATGCATCTGAAAATAAATTGGGGGGAGTAGCCCCACCAAGACTTACATGCTAAAATCGCCACTGACTTCGATCCATCATTTTTTTGACATATTGGTACCTGAGACAATTCATCCTTCAACCATATTTATCGTGAAGCTTCTCTTCCCTCTGTCTTCCTCAAGGTAGAAATACAGAGAGAAAATGGGAAATGCTTTCAGGACGGCTGAGGAGTCCAACTGGCCAGTCATGTGAGACTAGAGCCAGCATCCTAAATGGCACCCTATTCCCTATATAGTGCACTTCCTTTGACCAGGGTCAATAGGGTAAAACGTAGTGCACTATGTAAGGAATAGGGTGCCATTTAGGATGTACCTGGAGGCAGAGAGGGCTGAGAGTTCAGATCAGAGAGGGCTGAGAGTTCAGATCAGAGAGGGCTGAGAGTTCAGATCAGAGAGGGCTGAGAGTTCAGGTCAGAGAGGGCTGAGAGTTCAGGTCAGAGAGGGCTGAGAGTTCAGATCAGAGAGGGCTGAGAGTTCAGATCAGAGAGGGCTGAGAGTTCAGATCAGAGAGGGCTGAGAGTTCAGGTCTAGAGAGTGCTAGAGAGAGGAGGATACAATATAAAATGTATTAACTTCCAGACACTGCTGGGCAGTCTGATAGAGGCCGCTGGAGAGTCAGCCTATTCCTTATATATACTGTATACTGCCTATACTGTACAGAGTCCTATGGGCCCTGGTCAAAGGTAGGGCACTATGTAGGGAATAAGGTGTGATTTTGAGACGCTGCAAAGTCTATCAACCTTAACAGGCTACTAGAGCACGGCCCTGTAGGTGTTGCTCATTTAGCTACTATCAGCAGCACTGACACCACACACTTCAGTTGACTGCTGCAGCACTGACACCACACACTTCAATGACTGCACATGAATCAGCGTATATTCTGTTAGTTACGTTTTGGATGTGGCTAGATACCTCCATTTGTTGGTAACCGTAAATGAATCAGCGTATATTCTGTTAGTTCCATTTGGATGTGGCTAGATACCTCCATTTTGTTAGTGTCATGCATTGATGTGACCATTGACTGGGTCTGCTGATGTGTCAAAACGAATACTAACCTCTTGTGCCTTCGGAAAGTATTCAGACCCCTTGACATTTTCCACATTTTGTTATGATGCAGCCTTATTCTAAAATGGATTAAATAAATTGTCATCAAATCTATACACAATACCTGGAGAAAACCTGGCACCATCCCTACGGTGAAGCATGGTGGTGGCAGCATCATGCTGTGGGGATGTCTTTCAGCGGCAGGGACTGGGAAACTAGTCAGGATCGAGGGAAAGATGAACAGAGCAAAGTACAGAGAGATACTTGATGAAAACCTGCTCCAGAGCGCTCAGGACCTCAGACTGGGGGCGAAGGTTCACCTTCCAACAGGACAACGACCCTAAGAAACAGCCAAGACAATGCAGGAGTGGCTTCGGAAACAAGTCTCTGAATGCCAAGAGTGTGCAAAGCTGTCATCATGGTAAAAGGCGGCTACTTTGAAGAATCTAAAATCTAAAATATATTTTGATTTGTTTAACACTCTTTTGGTTACTACATGATTCCATATGTGTTATTTCATAGTTTTGTTGTCTTCACTATTATTCTACAATGTAGAAAATAGTAAAAATAAAGAAAAACCCTTGAATGAGTAGGTGTGTCCAAACTTTTGACTGGTACTGAACATGTTCATGACAGTCTCACCTGAGGTGCTAAAGGAGCTCCTTAAACTTGACCCCAAAAAAACCTCTGGGTCAGATGGTTTAGATCCTCTCTTCTTTAAGGTTGCAGCCCCTATCATCGCCAAGCCTGTCTCTGACCTTTAACCTGTCTCTCCTCTCTGGGGAGGTTCCCATTGCTTGGAAGTCAGCCACGGTGCGTCCTTTATTTAAAGGGGGAGATCAAGCTGATCCTAACTGTTATAGGCCAATTTCTATTTTGCCCTGTTTATCAAAAGTGTTGGAAAAACTTGTCAATAACCAACTAACTGGCTTTCTTGATGTCTATGGGTCACTCCTCTTTTCAGTTCGCTGCAGCTAGCGACTGGAACGAGCTGCAAATAACACTCAAACTGGACAGTTTTATCTCCATCTCTTCATTCAAAGACTCAATCATGGACACTCTTACTGACAGTTGTGGCTGCTTCGCGTGATGTATTGTTGTCTCTACCTTCTTACCCTTTGTGCTGTTGTCTGTGCCCAATACTGTTTGTACCATGTTTTGTGCTGCTACCATGTTGTGCTGCTACCATGTTGTGCTGTTGTCATGTTGTGTTGCTACCGTGTTGTTGTCATGTGTTGCTGCCATGCTGTGTTGTTGTCTTAGGTCTCTCTTTATGTAGTGTTGTGGTGTCTCTCTTTATGTAGTGTTGTGGTGTCTCTCTTTATGTAGTGTTGTGGTGTCTCTCTTTATGTAGTGTTGTGGTGCCTCTCTTTATGTAGTGTTGTGGTGTCTCTCTTTATGTAGTATTGTGGTGTCTCTCTTTATGTAGTGTTGTGGTGCCTCTCTTTATGTAGTGTTGTGGTGTCTCTCTTTATGTAGTGTTGTGGTGTCTCTCTTTATGTAGTGTTGTGGTGCCTCTCTTTATGTAGTGTTGTGGTGCCTCTCTTTATGTAGTGTTGTGGTGTCTCTCTTTATGTAGTGTTGTGGTGTCTCTCTTTATGTAGTGTTGTGGTGTCTCTCTTTATGTAGTGTTGTGGTGTCTCTCTTTATGTAGTGTTGTGGTGTCTCTCTTGTTGTGTTTTGTCCTATATTTTTATTTGTAATCCCTTTTGCCTTTTGGTCGGCAAATAAAATGTAAATAAGAATTTGTTCTTAACTGACTTGCCTAGTTACATAAAGATAACAAATTATTTTAATTTTTTAAATACACAGGTATTAGTGTGTAGCCCAAACTGTTCGGAAGCTACAGATGTCATGAGAAGACTGATTTTCAGGATGTCTCACGGTCTGACATAAACAGCTCTAACTCGCACCTTGGCTGATGTGGTAAATCGAGACACATCCAATGCAAAAAAAAACAACAGATACACAACATCACCAAAAGTATGTGGACACCTGCTCATCGTACCTCTCATTCCAAAATCATGGGCATTAATATGGAGTTGGTCCCCTCTTTGCTGCTATAACATCCTCCACTCTTCTGGGAAGGCTTTCCACTAGATGTTGGAACATTGCTGCGGGGACTTGCTTCCATTCAGCCACAAGAGCATTAGTGAGGTCAGGCACTGATGTTGGGCGATTAGGTCTGGCTCGCAGTCGGCGTTCCAATTCATCCCAAAGGTGTTCGATGGGGTTGAGGTCAGGGATCTGTGCAGGCCAGTCAAGTTCTTCCACACCGATCTCGACAAACAGCAGATGTCACAAAGTGCTTATACAGAAACCCAGCCTAAAACACCAAACAGCAAGCAATGCAGATGTAGAAGCACAGTGGCTAGGAAAAACTCCCTAGAAAGGCATAAACCTAGGAAGAAACCTAGAGAGGAACCAGGCTCTGAGGGGTGGTGATCTTAGGCTTGTGTGCTGCTGCTCGGCCATGGAAACCCATTTCATGAAGCTCCCGACGAACAGTTATTGTGCTGACGTTGCTTCCAGAGGCAGTTTGGAATTCGGTAGTGAGTGTGGCAACCGAGGACGGACGATTTTTACGCGCT
Organism: Coregonus lavaretus; assembly: GCF_964263955.1. Classification (NCBI taxonomy): domain Eukaryota; kingdom Metazoa; phylum Chordata; class Actinopteri; order Salmoniformes; family Salmonidae; genus Coregonus; species Coregonus lavaretus. The sequence goes on along the minus strand of NW_028157040.1, from coordinate 78,032 downwards.
ACACGCTTCAGCACTCGGCGGTGCCGTTCTGTGAGCTTGTGTGGCCTACTACCTCGCAGCTGAGCCGTTGTTGCTCCTAAACGTTTCCACTTCACAATAACAGCACTTACAGTTGAACGGGGCAGCTCTAGCAGGGCAGACATTTTATGAACTGACTTGTTGGAAAGGTGACGTCCTATGACGGTGACACGTTGAAAATCACTGAGCTCTTCAGTAAGGCCATTCTACTGCCAATGTTTGTCTATGGAGATTGCATGGCTGTGTGCTCGATTTTATACCCCTGTCAGTAACGGGTGTGGCTGAAATAGCCAAATCCTCTAATTTGAAGGGGTGTCCACATACTCTTATATATAGTGTATCATGACGTTGGTCTGCGGTGTGACTTCCTTTGTTGTCACTTCCAGTCATACTTCTGTATTTATAGTGTATATTATAGCATACTGCTGTATATATAGTGTATATTATAGCATACTGCTATACATATAGTGTATATTATAGCATACTGCTGTGTATATAGTGTATATTATAGCATACTGCTGTGTATATAGTGTATATTATAGCATACTGCTGTGTATATAGTGTATATTATAGCATACTGCTGTGTATATAGTGTATATTATAGCATGCTGCTGTGTATATAGTGTATATTATAGCATGCTGCTGTATATATAGTGCATATTATAGGATACTGCTGTATATATAGTGTGAATTATAGCATGCTGATTTTAATGGGGATTTGTTGTTATTTTCCTGATTAGATTCCTGCGGGGGTGCAGACATCAACCTTAGGGGGTTAACAGTATTGCACTGTTCATGTAGCTATATTTTTGCCAGCTAATAGCCTAACCACCGATCAAGCGTCAGAATCCTGTTGCTGCATGATTCATTTGCTGCGACAATACTGTTCAAATAAAGATCCTACAGCTGGATTATTCTGTTACAAACATGATATATCTGGATCATATTATGCTATAAACATCATATATCTGGATCATATTCTGTTATATTACAGATTCAATGCAACAATTCCCATTACATTCATGACCATTCTGTTCTGAAAGCCTATGTTGAAGCTTCAGAGCAGGTTTAGTGATTTAGGATTCTCAGCATTAAACCTTCCTCATATTTCAATCAGGAACAGAGTAATTTCTTGTATTTTATAATTACATTCTGAAGACTATAAAAATGCTTAAATAAATGACCCCAATTCCTATTCTCTCTTATTTACAATAAGAAGAAATGTATTGCATGAAAAGGGTCGAGCAAAATTCACACAGAGCAATATTAAGCAGCAAGTTAATAGGTTTTACTCAGTTCTATGGATTGTGGTGTGAGTCTAGTTGTTGTGTTGTGTTGCATTCATCTAACCTTCTAGATTACTCTACATCTCTGTCAACTCTGTCTTAAGTATACTACTGATTTATGTTTGCAATACAATCATTTAAAATGTTTTATCAGTTTGGTATCAATTTGGCCAATATGTTAATGGCACAATGAAAGTGTTATCGTGCCAAAATGCAGATAAGGTGAGTCCAGTCCACTAGCTTAAGTCGGATCGACTCTGTCCATGGCGGAATGACAAGCTAATAATAGAGAACCTGCAGACGGCAACTGCTTCCCGAGCTCTGACAAGAAGAACAAACATTGGTTGGAGAAAGGTAGTGGTTCACTCATTGAATATCTTATATATAAAAAAAAAAAAAGTGTTACCTTGAATGTTACTTTAAAACAGCAAAAACAATCTGTCATTCAAACAAATATTCAACAAACAGATGTGACTTTGCATCATAATCTAATGAAAACGTTTGCAACGTGTCAATCTTTAGAGTGCACAGGGAAGAGCTAGGACATCTTCCAAGCAGCTTGGGGGGACACAACAAGCTGAACACCTTCAATACAGTGGAAACAACCTGAGACAAATCGTGTGACAGAGAATCCACAACGAATACACTCTAGCTGGTCTAAGTCTGATTTTTTAAAGGTTTTTACTGAATAAAGAAGTGTAAATATTTACCTGGCAAGCATGGATCCATAGGATTAACCAATAGGATTAGCCCAAAACGATGCTTTAAGGAAATCATTTCAAATCCTCTCAGGTGTGGAGACTGCCAACACTGCTACGTTCGCTAACACGGTGACAACCTTTGGCAAGGCACTGACAAGACAGAGACCCATCCAATAAATGCTACCTGACACACCGTTAGAGGAATTTCCAGACATAACCTGTGGGCTGACAGTGTCCATTTAATCAAGGCCTCCCACAATGTCCATTTAATCAAGGCCCAATCCCTCAGAGGCTTAGTAAATGTTTCAGCCAAGTTTGACAAATGGGGGATCAATTATAATTGATTTCCCAGTATGATACATTTATTAAAGTGACACCCATTTAAGCATTTGCTTACTTGTTCTGTCCATCAGCCCCCAGCCTGGTCAAAGTCCCCAAGAGATAGATCCAACCCACTGCTGACTAACCATACCACTTTGTTAGCAACTATCGGACTTAGGAATTTCATTACAATGAAATAATTGCCCAGGACTGTCAAGGCAGGTTCATTTTTCATGTTGGTGCGGCCTGAAGACGTCTCGCTCAGGCATCATTTGTAACCACATGGTGTGTGTTATTGTGTGTTCAAAAGACAGTCCAGAAATCGAATTTCCCTTAAGAGCAGAATAAATTAGTTCCTCTCATAGAAGGTGAAATTCCACTGCAGATGAACCCTGTCATTCTGAAGGGAAGGAAACCACAGGTGATTATTTCATCTCAGACTTGGTGGTCACTACATGTCTATGAAAATGACGACAGAGACATCAACTAATATGTAGAGAACCGGGATTCCTCCAGGGGAAAAACAAGACATTCAGGGTTCCTGGGATTCCTCCAGGGGAAAAACAAGACATTCAGGGTTCCTGGGATTCCTCCATGGGAAAAACAAGACATTCAGGGTTCCTGGGATTCCTCCATGGGAAAAACAAGACATTCAGGGTTCCCGGGATTCCTCCATGGGAAAAACAAGACATTCAGGGTTCCTGGGATTCCTCCATGGGAAAAACAAGACATTCAGGGTTCCTGGGATTCCTCCATGGGAAAAACAAGACATTCAGGGTTCCTGGGATTCCTCCATGGGAAAAACAAGACATTCAGGGTTCCTGGGATTCCTCCAGGGGAAAAACAAGACATTCAGGGTTCCTGGGATTCCTCCATGGGAAAAACAAGACATTCAGGGTTCCTGGGATTCCTCCAGGGGAAAAACAAGACATTCAGGGTTCCTGGGATTCCTCCATGGGAAAAACAAGACATTCAGGGTTCCTGGGATTCCTCCAGGGGAAAAACAAGACATTCAGGGTTCCTGGGATTCCTCCAGGGGAAAAACAAGACATTCAGGGTTCCTGGGATTCCTCCAGGGGAAAAACAAGACATTCAGGGTTCCTGGGATTCCTCCAGGGGAAAAACAAGACATTCAGGGTTCCTGGGATTCCTCCATGGGAAAAACAAGACATTCAGGGTTCCTGGGATTCCTCCAGGGGAAAAACAAGACATTCAGGGTTCCCGGGATTCCTCCATGGGAAAAACAAGACATTCAGGGTTCCTGGGATTCCTCCAGGGGAAAAACAAGACATTCAGGGTTCCTGGGATTCCTCCAGGGGAAAAACAAGACATTCAGGGTTCCTGGGATTCCTCCATGGGAAAAACAAGACATTCAGGGTTCCTGGGATTCCTCCAGGGGAAAAACAAGACATTCAGGGTTCCCGGGATTCCTCCATGGGAAAAACAAGACATTCAGGGTTCCTGGGATTCCTCCAGGGGAAAAACAAGACATTCAGGGTTCCTGGGATTCCTCCAGGGGAAAAACAAGACATTCAGGGTTCCTGGGATTCCTCCAGGGGAAAAACAAGACATTCAGGGTTCCTGGGATTCCTCCAGGGGAAAAACAAGACATTCAGGGTTCCTGGGATTCCTCCAGGGGAAAAACAAGACATTCAGGGTTCCTGGGATTCCTCCAGGGGAAAAACAAGACATTCAGGGTTCCTGGGATTCCTCCAGGGGAAAAACAAGACATTCAGGGTTCCTGGGATTCCTCCAGGGGAAAAACAAGACATTCAGGGTTCCTGGGATTCCTCCAGGGGAAAAACAAGACATTCAGGGTTCCTGGGATTCCTCCAGGGGAAAAACAAGACATTCAGGGTTCCTGGGATTCCTCCAGGGGAAAAACAAGACATTCAGGGTTCCTGGGATTCCTCCAGGGGAAAAACAAGACATTCAGGGTTCCTGGGATTCCTCCAGGGGAAAAACAAGACATTCAGGGTTCCTGGGATTCCTCCATGGGAAAAACAAGACATTCAGGGTTCCTGGGATTCCTCCAGGGGAAAAACAAGACATTCAGGGTTCCCGGGATTCCTCCATGGGAAAAACAAGACATTCAGGGTTCCCGGGATTCCTCCAGGGGAAAAACAAGACATTCAGGGTTCCTGGGATTCCTCCAGGGGAAAAACAAGACATTCAGGGTTCCTGGGATTCCTCCAGGGGAAAAACAAGACATTCAGGGTTCCTGGGATTCCTCCAGGGGAAAAACAAGACATTCAGGGTTCCTGGGATTCATCCATGGGAAAAACAAGACATTCAGGGTTCCTGGGATTCCTCCAGGGGAAAAACAAGACATTCAGGGTTCCTGGGATTCCTCCAGGGGAAAAACAAGACATTCAGGGTTCCTGGGATTCCTCCAGGGGAAAAACAAGACATTCAGGGTTCCTGGGATTCATCCATGGGAAAAACAAGACATTCAGGGTTCCTGGGATTCCTCCAGGGGAAAAACAAGACATTCAGGGTTCCTGGGATTCCTCCAGGGGAAAAACAAGACATTCAGGGTTCCTGGGATTCCTCCAGGGGAAAAACAAGACATTCAGGGTTCCTGGGATTCATCCATGGGAAAAACAAGACATTCAGGGTTCCTGGGATTCCTCCAGGGGAAAAACAAGACATTCAGGGTTCCTGGGATTCCTCCAGGGGAAAAACAAGACATTCAGGGTTCCTGGGATTCCTCCAGGGGAAAAACAAGACATTCAGGGTTCCTGGGATTCCTCCAGGGGAAAAACAAGACATTCAGGGTTCCTGGGATTCCTCCAGGGGAAAAACAAGACATTCAGGGTTCCTGGGATTCCTCCAGGGGAAAAACAAGACATTCAGGGTTCCTGGGATTCCTCCAGGGGAAAAACAAGACATTCAGGGTTCAGTCTTACCTTTTGTGTGCGTCTAGGATGAACCACATGCAATATGACATTCATATTTAACACAGCAATTACATTTTCTGATGGGGTTCACTGTATGTAGTGCACTTGCAATCTAATACAGTGTCAGTTTCTTTATTTTACTGATAATTTAGGACATGCAGAACATATAAACATTACTGTCAGGTTGACATGCAGAACATATGAACATTACTGTCTGGTTGACATGCAGAACATATAAACATTACTGTCTGGTTGACATGCAGAACATATAAACATTACTGTCAGGTTGACATGCAGAACATATGAACATTACTGTCTGGTTGACATGCAGAACATATAAACATTACTGTCTGGTTGACATGCAGAACATATGAACATTACTGTCAGGTTGACATGCAGAACATATCGACATTACTGTCAGGTTGACATGCAGAACATATAGACATTACTGTCTGGTTATCAGTAACCACGGCAAGGTTGGAATTACATCAGAATAACAATCTTCCTCAGAGGTTTGATAGCCTTGACATAGATAAATGACACAGGGACAACATTCTATGCAAGATGATGAAGCAACTGCAAATCAGTGTTGACTTGTCATGCAGATATTGCAAAGCTGATTTTTTCTGACAGCTTAATTAAGAATGCAACACATATTTGTTGACGTAAAGTTTAACTGAAAGCCTTTAAGATGTCTTCTTCTGCACCTTGTTTACTATCATCCACTTTCTCTTTCTACTAGACATAAATATATCAAGACATATGTCCTCTTTCTGTGTGCTAGACATAAACATATCAAGACATATGTCCTCTTTCTGTGTGCTAGACATAAACATATCAAGACATATGTCCTCTTTCTGTGTGCTGGACATAAACATATCAAGACATATGTCCTCTTTCTGTGTGCTAGACATCAATATATCAAGACATATGTCCTCTTTCTGTGTGCTAGACATAAACATATCAAGACATATGTCCTCTTTCTGTGTGCTGGACATAAATATATCAAGACATATGTCCTCTTTCTGTGTGCTGGACATAAATATATCAAGACATATGTCCTCTTTCTGTGTGCTGGACATAAATATATCAAGACATATGTCCTCTTTCTGTGTGCTAGACATCAATATATCAAGACATATGTCCTCTTTCTGTGTGCTAGACATCAATATATCAATAATTTTCCTATTTCCCTGTCTACTAGATTTAACTATATCAAACCAGTCAAACGTTTGGACACACCTACTCATTCAAGGGTTATTCTGTATTTTTACTATTTTCTACATTGTAGAATAATAGTGAAGACATCAAAACTGTGAAATAACACATATGGAATCATGTAGTAACCAAAAAGGTGTTAAACAAATCAAAATATATTTTATATTTGAGATTCTTCAAATAGCCACCCTTTGCCTTGATGACAGCTTTGCACACTCTTGGCATTCTTTCAACCAGCTTCATGAGGTAGTCACCTGGAATGCATTTCAATTAACAGGTGTGCCTTGTTAAAGTTAATTTGTGGATTTTCTTTCCATCTTAATGCGTTTGAGCCAATCAGTTGTGTTGTGACAAGGTAGGGGGGTATACAGAAGATAGCCCTATTTGGTAAAAGACCAATTCCATATTATGGCAAGAACAGCTAAAATAAGCAAAGAGAAATTACAGTCCATCATTACTTTAAGACATGAAGGTCAGTCAATGAGGAACATTTCAAGAACTTTGAAGGTTTCTTCAAGTGCAGTCGCAAAAACCATCAAGCACAATGATGAAACTGGCTCTCATGAGGACCGCCACAGGAAAGGAAGACCCAGAGTTACCTCTGCTGCAGAGGATAAGTTTATTAGAATTAACTGCACCTCAGATTGCAGCCCAAATAAATGCTTCACAGAATTCAAGTATCTCAACATCAACTGTTCAGAGGAGACTGCGTGAATCAGGCCTTCATGGTCGAATTGCTGCAAAGAAACCACTACTAAAGGAAGAAGAAGAGACTTGCTTGGGCCAAGAAACAAGAGCAATGGACATTAGACCGGTGTAAATTTGTCCTTTGGTCTGATGAGTACGAATTCGAGATTTTTGTTTCCAACCACTGTGTCTTTGTGAGATGCAGTGTGGGTGAACGGATGATCTCCGCATGTGTGGATCCCACCGTGAAGCATGGCGGAGATGGTGTTATGGTATGGGTGTGCTTTGCTGGTGACACTGTCTGTGATATATTTCGAATTCAAGGCACACTTAACCAGCATGGCTACCACAGCATTCTGCAGCGATATGCCATCCCATCTGGTTTGGGCTTAATGGGACTATTCTTTGTTTTTCAACAGGACAATGACCCAACACACCTTCAGGCTGTGTAAGGGCTATTTTACCAAGAAAAGAGAGTGATGGAGTGCTGCATCAGATGACCTGGCCCCCACAATCAACCGACCTCAACCCAATTCAAATGGTTTGGGATGAGTTGGACCGCAGAGTGAAGGAAAAGCAGACAACAAGTGCTCAGCATTTGTGGGAACTCCTTCAAGATTGTTGGAAAAGCATTCCAGGTGAAGCTGGTTGAGAGAATGCCAAGATTGTTTCAAAGCTGTCATGAAGGCAAAGGGTGGCTACTTTGAAGAATCGAAAATCGAAAATATATTTTGATTTGTTTAACACTTTTTTGGTTACTACATGATTCCATATGTGTTAATTCACCATTTTGATGTATTCACTATTATTCTACAAAATAGTAAAAATAAAAAATAAACATTAAATGAGTAGGTGTGTCCAAACTTTTAACTTGTACTGTATTCCTCCACATTTTACACAAAAGTACTAACCTGATGCTGTAGCATTTAGGGATGGTTTCAATTCGCGCTTGAACAGACATAAACAACATTTACCGTGAATGCGATGTCCACCATCTTCAGGGAAAATGCCTGTAAAAGTTACATTGTCATCTGTCTACCACACCGAGCTATAATGTGCCTTGCATTAAATCCCGGCCTTAATGTCAGTCTAAATGTATGAATTACTTCTGAAATAACAATCGTTAAATAACAAAGAGAGCACTATGACTGTGGAGGCCCTACCCTGGCCTCCCCTCTCTGTATGTAAGGACTGGGGACTGGGGAGGTCCTACCCTGGCCTCTCCTCTCTGTATGTAAGGACTGGGGACTGGGGAGGTCCTACCCTGGCCTCTCCTCTCTGTATGTAAGGACTGGGGACTGGGGAGGTCCTACCCTGGCCTCTCCTCTCTGTATGTAAGGACTGGGGACTGGGGAGGTCCTACCCTGGCCTCTCCTCTCTGTATGTAAGGACTGGGGACTGGGGAGGTCCTACCCTGGCCTCTCCTCTCTGTATGTAAGGACTGGGGACTGGGGAGGTCCTACCCTGGCCTCTCCTCTCTGTATGTAAGGACTGGGGACTGGGGAGGTCCTACCCTGGCCTCTCCTCTCTGTATGTAAGGACTGGGGACTGGGGAGGTCCTACCCTGGCCTCTCCTCTCTGTATGTAAGGACTGGGGACTGGGGAGGTCCTACCCTGGCCTCCCCTCTCTGTATGTAAGGACTGGGGACTGGGGAGGTCCTACCCTGGCCTCCCCTCTCTGTGTGTAAGGACTGGGGACTGGGGAGGTCCTACCCTGGCCTCTCCTCTCTGTGTGTAAGGACTGGGGACTGGGGAGGTCCTACCCTGGCCTCTCCTCTCTGTGTGTAAGGACTGGGGACTGGGGAGGTCCTACCCTGGCCTCTCCTCTCTGTATGTAAGGACTGGGGACTGGGGAGGTCCTACCCTGGCCTCTCCTCTCTGTATGTAAGGACTGGGGACTGGGGAGGTCCTACCCTGGCCTCTCCTCTCTGTATGTAAGGACTGGGGACTGGGGAGGTCCTACCCTGGCCTCTCCTCTCTGTATGTAAGGACTGGGGACTGGGGAGGTCCTACCCTGGCCTCTCCTCTCTGTATGTAAGGACTGGGGACTGGGGAGGTCCTACCCTGGCCTCTCCTCTCTGTATGTAAGGACTGGGGACTGGGGAGGTCCTACCCTGGCCTCTCCTATCTGTATGTAAGGACTGGGGACTGGGGAGGTCCTACCCTGGCCTCTCCTCTCTGTATGTAAGGACTGGGGACTGGGGAGGTCCTACCCTGGCCTCTCCTCTCTGTATGTAAGGACTGGGGACTGGGGAGGTCCTACCCTGGCCTCTCCTCTCTGTATGTAAGGACTGGGGACTGGGGAGGTCCTACCCTGGCCTCTCCTCTCTGTATGTAAGGACTGGGGACTGGGGAGGTCCTACCCTGGCCTCTCCTCTCTGTATGTAAGGACTGGGGACTGGGGAGGTCCTACCCTGGCCTCTCCTCTCTGTATGTAAGGACTGGGGACTGGGGAGGTCCTACCCTGGCCTCTCCTCTCTGTATGTAAGGACTGGGGACTGGGGAGGTCCTACCCTGGCCTCTCCTCTCTGTATGTAAGGACTGGGGACTGGGGAGGTCCTACCCTGGACTCTCCTCTCTGTATGTAAGGACTGGGGACTGGGGAGGTCCTACCCTGGCCTCTCCTCTCTGTATGTAAGGACTGGGGACTGGGGAGGTCCTACCCTGGCCTCTCCTATCTGTATGTACCATTTGTCAGCGTTAAGGATTGTAACCTACTACTAATTACCATTTTTCAGCTTTAAGGACGTCACCCGCTGCTAAATACCATTTTCCAGCGTTAAGGACAGTCACTGGCTGCTAATTACCATTTGTCAGATTTGTTAAGGACAGTCACCCACTGCAAATTACCATTTGTCAGCGTTAAGGACAGTCACCAGATGATAATTACCATTTGTAAGCGTTAAGGATGCTCACCCGCTGCTATTTACCATTTGTCCGATTCTTTAGCCACTAGTCACAACGACTGAGTAATGTTGTATCCATTAACCCCTCGTCACCACGACTGAGTAGTGTTGTATCCATTAACCCCTCGTCACCATGACTGAGTAGTGTTGTATCCATTAACCCCTTGGCACCCCGACTGAGTAGTGTTGTATCCATTAACCCCTCGTCACCACGACTGAGTAGTGTTGTATCCATTAACCCCTCGTCACCACGACTGAGTAGTGTTGTATCCATTAACCCCTTGGCACCCCGACTGAGTAGTGTTGTATCCATTAACCCCTCGTCACCACGACTGAGTAGTGTTGTATCCATTAACCCCTCGTCACCACGACTGAGTAGTGTTGTATCCATTAACCCATTGGCACCACGATTGTAGATGATTAAATAATGCTGTGGTGATGGGTTAATGGATACTTAATGGGGTTGCATTTGGACCTGGCTAAGACAAATCTCTTCTCAGACATTTTAAACTTTTGGGAATGACATTCCTTTATGTCATTAGTACAACTCCCATGCAACTTACAGCGCAGATAGAGCAACTTGACCTTTCTAACGTGCATGCTAGATGGACTGAGATGGCATTGTAGAATCATTGGAAAATGAATTGAAAATGACGACGATGTTCAGTGGTCTGATTCATTAAGGACTGTAACCCACTGCTAATTACCATCTGACCGATTCGTTAAGGATCGTCACCCGCTGCTAATTACCATTTGTTAGATTCGTTAACCCCTCGTCACCACGACTGAGTAATGTTGTATCCATTAACCCCTCGTCACCACGACTGAGTAGTGTTGTATCCATGAACCCCTAGTCACCACGACTGAGTAGTCGTGAGTAGCTGCTAATTACCATTTGTTAGATTCGTTAAGGACAAAAAAACTGTTGTGATTGGCTTACAGTTCAAACATAGCTGATCAATGAAAAATGCAACTCTAAAACTCAAATCAATCAATTGTTAGTTAGCAGATAGATAAAGGTTTGAACTCATATTCAGTTAGAATTTTGTCTAGTTTCTCTCGTGAGATGTGTGACATAAATAAGATATGCTGTGTGACTATCTGTCTCTTAGAGCCAGGGTACTTCCCAGTACAGAGCAGCAGGAGAGTAGACCTCTCTTCGGGCTGTGTTTTGGCTCCACACCTTGGTTCTTATGAATCACTACAACATTAAACACACGTCTGTGGTACAGTCATGTCCAAAATTATTCGCACCCTTGATAAAGATAAGCAAAAAAGACAAATTAAAAACATTTGCTCAGAGGAATACATATTTAAATATGCACTATGCAGAAATCGCCATTTCCTGTTTGCTAAAATAGTAATCCTAATTTCAATGTATGTGACAAAACAAGCAAGTATAGTGTAGAGAATCATTGTACCATCTAAACCACTGTGAAATATATGTTATATAACCAAAAATATAGTATTTTCAGCTGTTTGAAGCTGGTGTACAAAACCCAAAGTAAAAGACGCAAAAACAACACTTAAGAACGGGAAGCATAGAAATAACGCACATAGAACATGTTTACCACTTCTTAGACTTGCTTTCAATGAGAATCACAGATCTAGAACACACATTTCTATGTGAATTTGGTCAGGTCGCCCAATAAGTTACATATTGCAGCTTTAACAAGTAATAAACAAAAATCTCAAAAAGATAGGGGTCAAAATGATCGACACCCCTGTTATCAATACTCCAGCCCCCTCCCCTGTTATCAATACTCCAGCACCCGTCCTGTTTTCAATACTCTAGCACCCTCCCCTGTTTTCAATACTCTAGCACCCTCCCCTGTTTTCAATACTCTAGCCCCCTCCCCTGTTATCAATACTCCAGCACCCATCCTGTTTTCAATACTCCAGCCCCCTCCCATGTTTCCAATACTCCAGCACCCTCCCCTGTTTTCAATACTCCAGCCCCCTCTCCTGTTTCCAATACTCCAGCCCCCTCCCCTGTTTCCAATACTCCAGCACCCTCCCCTGTTTCCAATACTCCAGCCCCCTCCCCTGTTTCCAATACTCCAGCACCCTCCCCTGTTTCCAATACTCCAGCCCCCTCCCCTGTTTCCAATACTCCAGCACCCTCCCCTGTTTCCAATACTCTAGCACCCTCCCCTGTTTCCAATACTCCAGCACCCTCCCCTGTTATCAACACTCCAGCACCCTCCCCTGTTTCCAATACTCCAGCCCCCTCCCCTGTTTTCAATACTCCAGCCCCCTCCCCTGTTTTCAAGACTCCAGCACCCTCCCCTTGTGAGGATAACGGCACAGTCTTTTTCTAAAATGTTTTATGAGATTGAAGAACACATCGGGAGGGCTCTTAGACCATTCCTCCATACAGAATCTTTCCAGATCGTTGATATCTTTCGTCTGAGCTTATGGACCGCCCTCTTCAATTCAAACCACAGGTTTTAAATGGGGTTCAAGTACGGAGACTGAGATGGCCATTACAAAACGTCGATTTTCTAGTCAATTATCTAAACAAATTTGCATTTTTATTTGTGCTTGGGGTTAATTTCTTGTCGGAAGATCCACTTGCGGCCAAGTGTCACCTCCTGGCAGAGGCAACCAGGTTTTGGTCTAAAATGTCCTGGTACTGGGTAAAGTTCATGATGACGTTGACTTAACAAGGGCCCCAGGACCAGTGGAAGCAAAATAGCCCCATAACATTAAAGATCCACCACCATATTTTACAGTATGAGGTACTTCTTCTGCATATGCTTCTGTTTTTTCACCACTGGTGTGACAGCTCTGGTGTGGCCAAAGATATCTATTTTCATGAGACTGTTGATTAACGGCACAATGTACAGTACATTTGGATGCTCCATTACCGCTAAGTAGCATTTCCAAAAACAATTTATTTGAGAATATCTAATAACTTTGAATAATAAGTATACTATTTTACCTATGATAAATGTTGTCACTGCAGTTGTCGTTTTTCTTGAGAGGCCATTTTTAATGTATTTCTTTGCAACATCTACAATAAAGAAAATTAATAAATACATTGCATTTTTAACCATGGTAATTGTTATCAGTGTCTATGTCTATTGGATCTTGCTTCAGCTATGACCTTCTCTGTTTGTTGGATCTTGCTTGGGCCATGACCTCTCCTATGCATCATGATTCCTTGGGCAAAGGGAAAACGGAAGCTATATAAATGTTTTCTCAGATGCAAGGTTTTATTCAAATGTTTTATGTTGCCTTGGATACACAAACTGGTAATACAACTAGCCTTTGAGCTCTAGAGACATATACCTACATACCTGCTGCAGTACTATCCCTTCATACCTGCTGCAGTACTATCCCTTTATACCTGCTGCAGTACTATCCCTTAATACCTACTGCAGAACTATACCTACATACCTTCTGCAGAACTATACCTACATACCTGCTGCAGTACTATCCCTTCATACCTGCTGCAGTACTATCCCTTCATACCTACTGCAGAACTATACCTACATACCTTCTGCAGAACTATGCCTGCATACCTTCTGCAGAACTATGCCTGCATACCTTCTGCAGTACTATCCTTTCATACCTTCTGCAGAACTATACCTGCATACCTACTGCAGAACTATGCCTGCATACCTTCTGCAGAACTATACCTACATACCTTCTGCAGAACTATGCCTGCATACCTACTGCAGAACTATGCCTGCATACCTTCTGCAGAACTATACCTACATACCTTCTGCAGAACTATGCCTGCATACCTTCTGCAGAACTATGCCTGCATACCTTCTGCAGAACTATGCCTTCATACCTTCTGCAGTACTATCCCTTCATACCTTCTGCAGAACTATGCCTGCATACCTTCTGCAGAACTATGCCTGCATACCTTCTGCAGAACTATGCCTGCATACCTGCTGCAGAACTATACCTGCATAAAAACAACCAACCTAAAGCTATGTATATGGAACAGTGGGGACTGTGAAGCAACACAAACATAGACACAGACACATGCATACACATGGGTTTTGTGTTGTAGATATGTGGTAGTGGAGTAGGGGCGTGAGGCCACACACTTAGTGTGTTGTGAAATCTGTTATGAATGTATTGTAATGTTTTTAAAATTGTATAACTGCCTTAATTTTGCCGGACCCCAGGAAGAGTAGCTGATGCCTTGGCAGTGGCTAATGGGGATCTATAATAAATACAAATACAAACACCTAGCAAGCTAACGTTGGTAGCTAGCTACAGTTACCCATAGCTGGCTAGCTAGTTTTATAGTTTGGTCATTTATTCAAATACATTTCAGAATTCCCCAAAATATGTTTATGAACCTAGCTACGTTTTACAGGCAAGACTAAGCCAATTTGCCAACGCTAAAATAAATGTAATCTTTATATATTTTTTAGAAAGCTAGAATGAATGGTGCTTCCAGCTGTAATACAATAGTTTGCTTTGCTCCTGCAGGTACAGAGAAAGAGAGAGAGAGAGAGAGTCTCCGGTGACACAGCCGCTCTAATCATGCAAACAACTCCATTTTAATTATACTGTGTCCCCTTAAGTAGAACTATAAATCATTCCTGCTTCATCATGCCGTTTTCCCTCAAAACTGACATATCATCACTTTATTTAAGAAGGAAAACATTACAGCAATTACAGCAACCCAGTTTCACAGTCTGATCTATTCCACTTTAAAAAATCTACCTGTTTATATTGCTCTGAATTTACAGCAGCCTCAGTCATAGGGCTTAGAGCTGATCTTGGTCAGCCTGAGATAGATGACCAGTCATAGTGATTAGGGCTTAGAGCTGTTCTTGGTCAGCCTGAGATAGATGACCAGTCATAGTGATTAGGGCTTAGAGCTGTTCTTGGTCAGCCTGAGATAGATGACCAGTCATAGTGATTAGGGCTTAGAGCTGTTCTTGGTCAGCCTGAGATAGATGACAAGTCATAGTGATTAGGGCTTAGAGCTGTTCTTGGTCAGCCTGAGATAGATGACCAGTCATAGTGATTAGGGCTTAGAGCTGTTCTTGGTCAGCCTGAGATAGATGACCAGTCATAGTGATTAGGGCTTAGAGCTGTTCTTGGTCAGCCTGAGATAGATGACCAGTCATAGTGATTAGGGCTTAGAGCTGTTCTTGGTCAGCCTGAGATAGATGACCAGTCATAGTGATTAGGGCTTAGAGCTGTTCTTGGTCAGCCTAAGATAGATGACCAGTCATAGTGATTAGGGCTTAGAGCTGTTCTTGGTCAGCCTGAGATAGATGACCAGTCATAGTGATTAGGGCTTAGAGCTGTTCTTGGTCAGCCTGAGATAGATGACCAGTCATAGTGATTAGGGCTTAGAGCTGTTCTTGGTCAGCCTGAGATAGATGACCAGTCATAGTGATTAGGGCTTAGAGCTGTTCTTGGTCAGCCTGAGATAGATGACCAGTCATAGTGATTAGGGCTTAGAGCTGTTCTTGGTCAGCCTGAGATAGATGACCAGTCATAGTGATTAGGGCTTAGAGCTGTTCTTGGTCAGCCTGAGATAGATGACCAGTCATAGTGATTAGGGCTTAGAGCTGTTCTTGGTCAGCCTGAGATAGATGACCAGTCATAGTGATTAGGGCTTAGAGCTGTTCTTGGTCAGCCTGAGATAGATGACCAGTCATAGTGATTAGGGCTTAGAGCTGTTCTTGGTCAGCCTGAGATAGATGACCAGTCATAGTGAATAGGGCTTAGAGCTTTTCTTGGTCAGCCTGAGATAGATGACCAGTCATAGTGATTAGGGCCTAGAGCTGTTCTTGGTCAGCCTGAGATAGATGACCAGTCATAGTGATTAGGGCTTAGAGCTGTTCTTGGTCAGCCTGAGATAGATGACCAGTCATAGTGATTAGGGCTTAGAGTTGTTCTTGGTCAGCCTGAGATAGATGACCAGTCATAGTGATTAGGGCTTAGAGCTGTTCTTGGTCAGCCTGAGATAGATGACCAGTCATAGTGATTAGGGCTTAGAGCTGTTCTTGGTCAGCCTGAGATAGATGACCAGTCATAGTGATTAGGGCTTAGAGCTGTTCTTGGTCAGCCTGAGATAGATGACCAGTCATAGTGATTAGGGCTTAGAGTTGTTCTTGGTCAGCCTGAGATAGATGACCAGTCATAGTGATTAGGGCTTAGAGCTGTTCTTGGTCAGCCTGAGATAGATGACCAGTCATAGTGATTAGGGCTTAGAGTTGTTCTTGGTCAGCCTGAGATAGATGACCAGTCATTGTGATTAGGGCTTAGAGTTGTTCTTGGTCAACCTGAGATAGATGACTAGTCATAGTGATTAGGGCTTAGAGTTGTTCTTGGTCAGCCTGAGATAGATGACCAGTCGTAGTGATTAGGGCTTAGAGTTGTTCTTGGTCAGCCTGAGATAGATGACCAGTCATAGTGATTAGGGCTTAGAGCTGTTCTTGGTCAGCCTGAGATAGATGACCAGTCATAGTGAATAGGGCTTAGAGCTGTTCTTGGTCAGCCTGAGATAGATGACCAGTCATAGTGATTAGGGCCTAGAGCTGTTCTTGGTCAGCCTGAGATAGATGACCAGTCATAGTGATTAGGGCTTAGAGTTGTTCTTGGTCAGCCTGAGATAGATGACCAGTCATAGTGATTAGGGCTTAGAGTTGTTCTTGGTCAGCCTGAGATAGATGACCAGTGTTAGTGATTAGGGCTTAGAGCTGTTCTTGGTCAGCCTGAGATAGATGACCAGTCATAGTGATTAGGTCCTAGAGCTGTTCTTGGTCAGCCTGAGATAGATGACCAGTCATAGTGATTAGGGCTTAGAGTTGTTCTTGGTTTGCCTGAGATAGATGACCAGTCATAGTGATTAGGGCTTAGAGTTGTTCTTGGTCAGCCTGAGATAGATGACTAGTCATAGTGATTAGGGCTTAGAGCTGTTCTTGGTCAGCCTGAGATAGATGACCAGTCATAGTGATTAGGGCTTAGAGCTGTTCTTGGTCAGCCTGAGATAGATGACCAGTCATAGTGATTAGGGTAGAGCTGTTCTTGGTCAGCCTGAGATAGATGACCAGTCATAGTGATTAGGGCTTAGAGTTGTTCTTGGTCAGCCTGAGATAGATGACCAGTCATAGTGATTAGGGACTAGAGCTGTTCTTGGTCAGCCTGAGATAGATGACCAGTCATAGTGATTAGGGCTTAGAGCTGTTCTTGGTCAGCCTGAGATAGATGACCAGTCATAGTGATTAGGGCTTAGAGCTGTTCTTGGTCAGCCTGAGATAGATGACCAGTCATAGTGAATAGGGCTTAGAGCTTTTCTTGGTCAGCCTGAGATAGATGACCAGTCATAGTGATTAGGGCCTAGAGCTGTTCTTGGTCAGCCTGAGATAGATGACCAGTCATAGTGATTAGGGCTTAGAGCTGTTCTTGGTCAGCCTGAGATAGATGACCAGACATAGTGATTAGGGCTTAGAGTTGTTCTTGGTCAGCCTGAGATAGATGACCAGTCATTGTGATTAGGGCTTAGAGCTGTTCTTGGTCAGCCTGAGATTGATGACCAGTCATAGTGAATAGGGCTTAGAGCTGTTCTTGGTCAGCCTGAGATAGATGACCAGTCATAGTGATTAGGGCCTAGAGCTGTTCTTGGTCAGCCTGAGATAGATGACCAGTCATAGTGATTAGGGCTTAGAGTTGTTCTTGGTCAGCCTGAGATAGATGACCAGTCATAGTGATTAGGGCTTAGAGCTGTTCTTGGTCAGCCTGAGATAGATGACCAGTGTTAGTGATTAGGGCTTAGAGCTGTTCTTGGTCAGCCTGAGATAGATGACCAGTCATAGTGATTAGGGCTTAGAGTTGTTCTTGGTTTAAATGAGATAGATGACCAGTCATAGTGATTAGGGCTTAGAGTTGTTCTTGGTCAGCCTGAGATAGATGACCAGTCATATTGATTAGGGCTTAGAGTTGTTCTTGGTCAGCCTGAGATAGATGACCAGTCATAGTGATTAGGGCTTAGAGCTGTTCTTGGTCAGCCTGAGATAGATGACCAGTCATAGTGATTAGGGACTAGAGCTGTTCTTGGTCAGCCTGAGATAGATGACCAGTCATAGTGATTAGGGCTTAGAGTTGTTCTTGGTCAGTCTGAGATAGATGACCAGTCATAGTGATTAGGGCTTAGAGTTGTTCTTGGTCAGCCTGAGATAGATGACCAGTCATAGTGATTAGGGCTTAGAGCTGTTCTTGGTCAGCCTGAGATAGATGACCAGTCATAGTGATTAGGGCTTATAGTTGTTCTTGGTCAGCCTGAGATAGATGACCAGTCATAGTGATTAGGGCTTAGAGGTGTTCTTGGTCAGCCTGAGATAGATGACCAGTCATAGTGATTAGGGCTTAGAGCTGTTCTTGGTCAGCCTGAGATAGATGACCAGTCATAGTGATTAGGGCCTAGAGCTGTGCTTGGTCAGCCTGAGATAGATGACCAGTCATAGTGATTAGGGCTTAGAGCTGTTATTGGTCAGCCTGTGATAGATGACCAGTCATAGTGATTAGGGCTTAGAGCTGTTCTTGGTCAGCCTGAGATAGATGACCAGTCATAGTGATTAGGGCTTAGAGCTGTTCTTGGTCAGCCTGAGATAGATGACCAGTCATAGTGATTAGGGCTTAGAGCTGTTCTTGGTCAGCCTAAGATAGATGACCAGTCATAGTGATTAGGGCTTAGAGCTGTTCTTGGTCAGCCTGAGATAGATGACCAGTCATAGTGATTAGGGCTTAGAGCTGTTCTTGGTCAGCCTGAGATAGATGACCAGTCATAGTGATTAGGGCTTAGAGCTGTTCTTGGTCAGCCTGAGATAGATGACCAGTCATAGTGATTAGGGCTTAGAGCTGTTCTTGGTCAGCCTGAGATAGATGACCAGTCATAGTGATTAGGGCTTAGAGCTGTTCTTGGTCAGCCTGAGATAGATGACCAGTCATAGTGATTAGGGCTTAGAGCTGTTCTTGGTCAGCCTGAGATAGATGACCAGTCATAGTGATTAGGGATTAGAGTTGTTCTTGGTCAGCTTGAGATAGATGACCAGTCATAGTGATTAGGGCTTAGAGCTGTTCTTGGTCAGCCTGAGATAGATGACCAGTCATACTGATTAGGGCTTAGAGCTGTTCTTGGTCAGCCTGAGATAGATGACCAGTCATAGTGATTAGGGCTTAGAACTGTTCTTGGTCAGCCTGAGATGGATGACCAGTCATAGTGATTAGGGCTTAGAGCTGTTCTTGGTCAGCCTGAGATAGATGACCAGTCATAGTGATTAGGGCTTAGATTTGTTCTTGGTCAGCCTGAGATAGATGACCAGTCATAGTGATTAGGGCTTAGAGCTGTTCTTGGTCAGCCTGAGATAGATGACCAGTCAAAGTGATTAGGGCTTAGAGTTGTTCTTGGTCAGCCTGAGATAGATGACCAGTCATTGTGATTAGGGCTTAGAGTTGTTCTTGGTCAGCCTGAGATAGATGACCAGTCATAGTGATTAGGGCTTAGAGTTGTTCTTGGTCAGCCTGAGATAGATGACCAGTCATAGTGATTAGGGCTTAGAGCTGTTCTTGATCACCCTGAGATAGATGACCAGTCATAGTGAATAGGGCTTAGAGCTGTTCTTGTTCAGCCTGAGATAGATGACCAGTCATAGTGATTAGGGCCTAGAGCTGTTCTTGGTAAGCCTGAGATAGATGACCAGTCATAGTGATTAGGGCTTAGAGCTGTTCTTGGTCAGCCTGAGATAGATGACCAGTCATAGTGATTAGGGCTTAGAGTTGTTCTTGGTCAGCCTGAGATAGATGACCAGTCATTGTGATTAGGGCTTAGAGTTGTTCTTGGTCAACCTGAGATAGATGACTAGTCATAGTGATTAGGGCTTAGAGTTGTTCTTGGTCAGCCTGAGATAGATGACCAGTCATAGTGATTAGGGCTTAGAGTTGTTCTTGGTCAGCCTGAGATAGATGACCAGTCATAGTGATTAGGGCTTAGAGCTGTTCTTGGTCAGCCTGAGATAGATGACCAGTCATAGTGAATAGGGCTTAGAGCTGTTCTTGGTCAGCCTGAGATAGATGACCAGTCATAGTGATTAGGGCCTAGAGCTGTTCTTGGTCAGCCTGAGATAGATGACCAGTCATAGTGATTAGGGCTTAGAGTTGTTCTTGGTCAGCCTGAGATATATGACCAGTCATAGTGATTAGGGCTTAGAGTTGTTCTTGGTCAGCCTGAGATAGATGACCAGTGTTAGTGATTAGGGCTTAGAGCTGTTCTTGGTCAGCCTGAGATAGATGACCAGTCATAGTGATTAGGTCCTAGAGCTGTTCTTGGTCAGCCTGAGATAGATGACCAGTCATAGTGATTAGGGCTTAGAGCTGTTCTTGGTCAGCCTGAGATAGATGACCAGTCATAGTGATTAGGGCTTAGAGCTGTTCTTGGTCAGCCTGAGATAGATGACCAGTCATAGTGATTAGGGCCTAGAGCTGTTCTTGGTCAGCCTGAGATAGATGACCAGTCATAGTGATTAGGGCTTAGAGCTGTTCTTGGTCAGCCTGAGATAGATGACCAGTCATAGTGAATAGGGCTTAGAGTTGTTCTTGGTCAGCCTGAGATAGATGACCAGTCATAGTGATTAGGGCTTAGAGTTGTTCTTGGTCAGCCTGAGATAGATGACCAGTCATAGTGATTAGGGCTTAGAGTTGTTCTTGGTCAGCCTGAGATAGATGACCAGTCATAGTGATTAGGGCTTAGAGTTGTTCTTGGTCAGCCTGAGATAGATGACCAGTCATAGTGATTAGGGCTTAGAGCTGTTCTTGGTCAGCCTGAGATAGATGACCAGTCATAGTGATTAGGGCTTAGAGCTGTTATTGGTCAGCCTGTGATAGATGACCAGTCATAGTGATTAGGGCTTAGAGTTGTTCTTGGTCAGCCTGAGATAGATGACCAGTCATAGTGATTAGGGCTTAGTGTTGTTCTTGGTCAGCCTGAGATAGATGACCAGTCATAGTGATTAGGGCTTAGAGCTGTTCTTGGTCAGCCTGAGATAGATGACCAGTCATAGTGATTAGGGCTTAGAGCTGTTATTGGTCAGCCTGAGATAGATGACCAGTCATAGTGATTAGGGCTTAGAGCTGTTCTTGGTCAGCCTGAGATAGATGACCAGTCATAGTGATTAGGGCTTAGAGTTGTTCTTGGTCAGCCTGAGATAGATGACTAGTCATAGTGATTAGGGCTTAGAGTTGTTCCTAGTCAGCCTGAGATAGATGACCAGTCATAGTGATTAGGGCTTAGAGCTGTTCTTGGTCAGCCTGAGATAGATGACCAGTCATAGTTATTAGGGCTTAGAGCTGTTCTTGGTCAGCCTGAGATAGATGACTAGTCATAGTGATTAGGGCCTAGAGTTATTCCTGGTCAGGTCAGAATGGTCACTCACGAACAACTCATTCCTGTCTGAAGAACTGTGCGGTATTTACACTATAGCAGTCTTGGCATCATTCTGTACATTTAAATTCTGAGGTGGTGGTAGCTAGCTAAAGACAGGTGGTGGTAGCTAGCTAAAGAGAGGTGGTGGTAGCTAGCTAAAGAGAGGTGGTGGTAGCTAGCTAAAGACAGGTGGTGGTAGCTAGCTAAAGACAGGCGGTGGTAGCTAGCTAAAGACAGGTGGTGGTAGCTAGCTAAAGAGAGGTGGTGGTAGCTAGCTAAAGATATGTGGTGGTAGCTAGCTAAAGACAGGTGGTGGTAGCTAGCTAAAGACAGGTGGTGGTAGCTAGCTAAAGACAGGTGTTGGTAGCTAGCTAAAGACAGGTGGTGGTAGCTAGCTAAAGAGAGGTGGTGGTAGCTAGCTAAAGACAGGTGGTGGTAGCTAGCTAAAGACAGGTGGTGGTAGCTAGCTAAAGAGAGGTGGTGGTAGCTAGCTAAAGACAGGTGATGGTAGCTAGCTAAAGACAGGTGATGGTAGCTAGCTAAAGACAGGTGGTGGTAGCTAGCTAAAAAGAGGTGGTGGTAGCTAGCTAAAGACAGGTGGTGGTAGCTTGCTATAGACAGGTGGTGGTAGCTAGCTAAAGACAGGTGGTGGTAGCTAGCTAAAGAGAGTTGGTGGTAGCTAGCTAAAGACAGGTGGTGGTAGCTAGCTAAAGAGAGGTGGTGGTAGCTAGCTAAAGACAGGTGGTGGTAGCTAGCTAAAGAGAGGTGGTGGTAGCTAGCTAAAGACAGGTGGTGGTAGCTAGCTAAAGAGAGGTGGTGGTAGCTAGCTAAAGAGAGGTGGTGGTAGCTAGCTAAAGACAGGTGGTGTTAGCTAGCTAAAGACAGGTGGTGGTAGCTAGCTAAAGACAGGTGGTGGTAGCTAGCTAAAGACAGGTGGTGGTAGCTAGCTAAAGACAGGTGGTGGTAGCTAGATAAAGACAGGTGTTGGTAGCTAGCTAATGAGAGGTGGTGGTAGCTAGCTAAAGAGAGGTGGTGGTAGATAGCTAAAGAGAGGTGTGTCAAAGTCGCGTCAATTCAAATCTGGTATCAGGAACAAAAGAGGTCAACACGACATCTAAGGTATACTAATTATTTTAATTAATGCAAAAACCTTCAATGGTAAATATGATGTTTCGTATTTACGGGCTCTCTGTGATGTCTCGCAGGACACTCCAGACAACTAACACATTGTTTCAGAAACAATACCCAAATACTCTGACAGCCAGTTTCCCAATTAGAGTAAAGACTTGAGCGTGGTTTAAACTTTCTCAGCCAATCCGTAAATTCAGGGGTTGCTCTCATCTCCTCGGCGCCATTTGTTACACACTTCAGCCAGGCACAAGATTATCATAACAACCTATCATAGGGAGAAGAGCCAGCTCCCTTAGACATCATTCCTATGTCAAAGGAAGGCTCACAGATCACAAATAACTATTATAGTCTAGCATTTGAAGACACAATCCTTATCTTATTTTACCCCCTAAAGCAGCTCTTCACATCAATCACAGCCTTGCCAGGTGTCACAGCCTACATTAGCCCAGTCAAGACTGCATTCTTTCTAAGTTAGTCATCCCATCAATTTAGGAGAATAATAAATCCCCAATAGTCCCCCTTTTCACACCTCATAAGGTGTCATTCAAAAAATAAGAAAACACAGATTGTCATTCATTATAATACAATACAAACAAAAAATCACACTTTTATTAATAGGCCATAATGATACTAAAAAATTCAAACCCTCAGTCCACCTACACCCCACTTGCAAATTGTTACCAGTCACCAAGGAACTTCAAACCATCACATAAGAAAAGACAAACATTCACATGGTTAACTTGATAAATAAAGCATAAAACACAGGATTAATAGAACACAAAACTTAAGACTATTAAAACATAAAACACAAACAGAGAAGTATATTTTGGCCCCCTTTAGACACCCTCTAGTGTCACTCCACCAAGCCTGGTAGGTCATATCCTCCATTCCTAGGTTGGAGTCCAGGATTGGGCCTTATATCACCATCTGTGGGAAATCACTGTCACGATCGTCTAGGAGTGAAGGAGACCAAAGCGCAGCGCGTTGAACGAACATGACTTTAATTAGAGTAAGCACGTAAAATACAAAACAAAAGACGACTCGTGAAGTCCACAGTGCAAACACTGAAACACGGAACAATAACCCACAATGCCCACAAGAACACATACAGAATAAATATGGCTCCCAATCAGAGATAACGAGCCGACAGCTGACACTCGTTACCTCCGATTGGGAGTCATATGACTAATCAACATAATTACAACACCTTGACACCCAACATAGAAACCAAACCACATAGACTGCACACACCCTGGCTCAACATAATGAGTCCCAGAACCAGGGTGTGACAGTACCCCCCCCTAAAGGCGCGGACTGCGACCGCGCCTCAAAACCCCCAAACAGGGGAGGGCTGGGCGGGCATACCTCCTCGGTGGCGGTTCTGGCTCCGGCCTAGACCACCACCCCACCATCGTCACTACCCGCTTACGTAGGTTCCTCCAAATGACCCCCACCGGTTTAAGGGGCAGCACCGGACTAAGGGGCAGCACCGGACTAAGGGGCAGCACCGGACTAAGGGGCAGCACCGGACTAAGGGGCAGCACCAGGATAAGGGGCAGCACCTGACTCAATGGCGGATCCTGGCTGGCTGGCCCTGGCGGATCCTGGCTGAACGGCTCATGGCTGGCTGAAGGATCTGGCTGCTCATGGCTGGCCGACGGATCTGGCTGCTCATGGCTGGCCGACGGATCTGGCTGCTCATGGCTGGCCGACGGATCTGGCTGCTCCTGGCTGGCCGACGGATCTGGCTGCTCATGGCTGGCTGACGGATCTGGCTGCTCATGGCTGGCTGACGGATCTGGCTGCTCACGTCTGGCCGAAGGCTCTGGCTGATCCTGTCTGGCGGAAGGCTCTGGCTGATCCTGTCTGGCGGAAGGCTCTGGCTGATCCTGTCTGGCGGAAGGCTCTGGCTGATCCTGTCTGGCGGAAGGCTCTGGCTGATCCTGTCTGGCGGAAGGCTCTGGCTGATCCTGTCTGGCGGAAGGCTCTGGCTGATCCGGTCTGACGGAAGGCTCTGGCTGATCCTGTCTGGCGGAAGGCTCTGGCTGATCCTGTCTGGCGGAAGGCTCTGGCTGATCCTGTCTGGCGGAAGGCTCTGGCTGATCCTGTCTGGCGGAAGGCTCTGGCTGATCCTGTCTGGCGGAAGGCTCTGGCTGATCCTGTCTGGCGGAAGGCTCTGGCTGATCCTGTCTGGCGGAGAGCTCTAGCGGCTCCGGTCTGGCGGACGGCTCTGAAGGCTCATGGCAGACGGGCGGCTTTGCAGGCTCAGTACAGACGGGCAGTTCAGACGGCGTTGGGCAGACGGACAGCTCAGACGGCGTTGGGCAGACGGGCAGTTCAGGCGCCGTTGGGCAGACGGGCAGTTCAGACGGCGTTGGGCAGACGGGCAGTTCAGACGGCGTTGGGCAGACGGGCAGTTCAGGCGCCGTTGGGCAGACGGGCAGTTCAGACGGCGTTGGGCAGACGGACAGTTCAGGCCCCGTTGGGCAGACGGCAGACTCTGGCCGTCTGAGGCGCACCGTAGGCCTGGTGCGTGGTGCCGGAACTGGAGGTACCGGGCTGAGGACACGCATCTCAGGGCTAGTGCGGGGAGAAGCAACAGGGCATGCTTGGCCCTGGGGACGCACCGTAGGCCTGATGCGTGGTGCCGGAACTGGAGGTACCGGGCTGAGGACACGCATCTCAGTCTTGGTGCGGGTGGCAGGAACAGGCCGGGTCGGGCTGGCGACGCGCACCGTAGTCTTGGTGCGGGTGGCAGGAACAGGCCGGACCGGGCTGGCGAAGCGCACCGTATCCCTGGTGCTTGGAGTAGGAATAGGCCGGTCCGTACCGGGAACACACACCACTGGCCTCAACCGAGGATCAGGAACGGGCCGGACCGGACTGGCAACACACATCAGTCCTTCACGCCGTGCCACACACACTTCCCTCCCTCTACTCGCCAATGACTCCCGTACTCCGTTAGCCTTCTCTCCTTTTCTCCCTGTGGCAGCCTCCTGCTGCCCAGCTGCCCAAGCCATGTGCCCCCCCCAAAAAATTTCTTGGGGTTGCCTCTCGTCCACGGGCCTCCAGCCTCGCCTTCTTGCTGCCTCCTCATACCACCTCCTCTCGGCTTTGGCTGCCTCCAGCTCTTCACGAGGGCGGTGATATTCCTCCGGTTGTGCCCAAGGACCCTTTCCAGCCCGAATCTCCTCCCATGTCCAAAAATCCTTAGGAGGCGTCCATAACTCCTGTGTAGGTAGGTCTTGTTGCCGCTTGTTACGCTGCTTGGTCCTTTTGTGGTGGGTTATTCTGTCACGATCGTCTAGGAGTGAAGGAGACCAAAGCGCAGCGCGTTGAACGAACATGACTTTAATTAGAGTAAGCACGTAAAATACAAAACAAAAGACGACTCGTGAAGTCCACAGTGCAAACACTGAAACACGGAACAATAACCCACAATGCCCACAAGAACACATACAGAATAAATATGGCTCCCAATCAGAGATAACGAGCCGACAGCTGACACTCGTTACCTCCGATTGGGAGTCATATGACTAATCAACATAATTACAACACCTTGACACCCAACATAGAAACCAAACCACATAGACTGCACACACCCTGGCTCAACATAATGAGTCCCAGAACCAGGGTGTGACAATCACCTTCTCCATCTCCTTTCTCACCAAACCTCAGACACAGGAAATAAGACAACATCCACAAAGAACAAGTATACCCATAGATTCTATAACTTCACCCAGAATAGTTACAACAATAGTTTTCCATTTATCAAATATGTTATCAAACCAACCGTTTATGGAGCTATCAATATCAGATCTCTCAGCCAGTTTGATCGTCAGTGTAGTTACTCCCTTGAAGCTCTTTTGTCACTGACCCGTCCGGTGCTATATTGTTTGAGGATGAAAATACAGCACATAGATCCAAACAGAACACAAACTCCGCCCCTCTCAGCCAAAAGCATATCTAAAGCTATTCTATTCTGCAATGTCATTAAGATAGTTGCCGCTGTCTGCTCATCTAATCCCTTTATTGCATCACAAGTGTGGTTTATAAATCTTTGCTGGTTATAGTAAATATAATTTATCCAATCTACGTTTTTATTAATTGTTGACCACCAAAAAATACTTGATTCAAACTCAACTGCGATCTGATTCCTAGCTTTGAATTGTTCTGGAACCTCTCGAGGTACTCCTACCACATCAAAGGATCCTTTCATCAAAGGATCCCGGGAGGAGGTCCTACTTTCTACGTGACAACTCACCAGTCTCTGACACGTTTGATTGTTTGCGTATGTAGGTGAGTTCACAATCAGTTATCACCACACAACCATCAGATGTCAGCACGGGCCTGGTTTTAGTTCCTACAATCCTCTGGCTGCAACAAAGAGGAGAGATTAGTCATGGTCTCTTTCAGTTGTGATATTCTCTGTGTAGGAGCAGAGCTAAGATGCCCTACTCTGTATCCTATCTTACTAGTCCTAGAATAACAATTAGAATCCCCTGAGACTTCAAACGTAGGCAACCTAGGTCGGAATGACTTTGTTATCGGGGGATACTGATAGTTCAAGTTACTACAAGACTCTTTCACCACATTCCCAGGTGGCTTGTATGGAGGATAAACCTGTTTTTGCGTACTTCAGACTTTCAGACAGTACCTACCCTTCTATGGGTCGCACTGCCATTTCTGGTAATTCCCTATTTTCACAATACTTCACCTATCCCTAAACTGTGCACGGAGACCTACACATCCCCCACGCTCTCGACATGAGCAACTACATAGTCCCAGGATGTACACGGCGACACACATACAGTGATGTCCTCCCCTAAAGTCCCTAATCTTCCCCTTTCCCTACGTCTAGCTGTCTCCTATGCCTTCGTATACTGTGCTCAGGTATTATTTTATCAACTTGTTTTAGGTTAACTACTACTTTCGGCTGATCAGAAGGGTTTGAGTGTGTTAGGAATATGGCCCCCACAATCAGACAGCTACCTACCGTCAGGAGACCTGTGAATCCCCACCCTTGCCCTGAGAACATGTCAGACGCCAACCCATTACTTCACCTTCTACCAAACTCACACAGGGATGATCAGACAGGGTAAGGGAATCTTCGTTAAGGAGCCAACCCCCGAGCCCTAATGGTGATCGGATCTTTCTCCTAACTCTGTGTTTGTTCATCAGGTGTAACTGGGTTTACCTTTTTGCAGTGTGTGACATGCACCCAGATGGATCTAATAGGACTTGATAGGGCCCTTCCCAACAGGCCTGCTTCCAGTTTTTCTTCTTTTAGGGACTGGATCCACACCCAGTCTCCTGGTGTGATAGAGTGGGTCACCTTCTCCTTTAGTTCACCTGTGGGGCACAAAACCTCTGACATACGGGTGTGGTTAATAAACTATCTTCACACATACATGTTCAGCTCTCAATTTCTATTGTTGTTTTTTCTTTTTATTTAATCCTATCATTATTATTTAATCCTATCACCATTATTTAATCCTATCACTATTATTTAATCCTATCACTCCCCCTTTTTTGACACATGATTTGCCCATGTGTCAATATTACAGACTTTCTAAACCATTCCTTATGCAATTTATCATCCAATTGCCATGCCTTTCATTTTTTAGATTATCTTTTGCTTCTTTATTGCTCCTCCCACTTCCTTTGTCTTTTATGGCAGCTAAATTCAACTTTCATCCAGTTCAGAATCAATTAGTAATCCAATCAATCAATCTCTTATCTTGTAAAAACACTTATGTTTAGTTCAAACTCTGTTCTACCCAGGCTCTCCCGGGCTTGACCTGAAGACTAATTGTTGGACATGACAAGTCTATTTCTTAGGTCACCTAAGTCTTCTGTCTAGCAACAAAGAATAAAAATCTCTATGTTCATGATTAACCCAGATACAGTGGGGAGAACAAGTATTTGATACACTGCCGATTTTGCAGGTTTTCCTACTTACAAAGCATGTAGAGGTCTGTAATATTTATCATAGGTACACTTCAACTGTGAGAGACAGAATCTAAAACAAAAATCCAGAAAATCACATTGTATGATTTTTAAGTAATTAATTTGCATTTTATTGCATGACATAAGTATTTGATCACCTACCAACCAGTAAGAATTCCGGCTCTCACAGACCTGTTAGTTTTTCTTTAAGAAGCCCTCCTGTTCTCCACTCATTACCTGTATTAACTGCACCTGTTTGAACTCGTTAACTGTATAAAAGACACCTGTCCACACACTCAATCAAACAGACTCCAACCTCTCCACAATGGCCAAGACCAGAGAGCTGTGTAAGGACATCAGGGATAAAATTGTAGACCTGCACAAGGCTGGGATGGGCTACAGGACAATAGGCAAGCAGCTTGGTGAGAAGGCAACAACTGTTGGCGCAATTATTAGAAAATGGAAGAAGTTCAGGATGATGGTCAATCACCCTCGGTCTGGGGTCCATGCAAGATCTCACCTCGTGGGGCTTCAATGATCATGAGGAAGGTGAGGGATCCGCCCAGAACTACACGGCAGGACCTGGTCAATGACCTGAAGAGAGCTGGGACCACAGTCTCAAAGAAAACCATTAGTAACACACTACGCCGTCATGGATTAAAATCCTGCAGCGCACGCAAGGTCCCCCTGCTCAAGCCAGCGCATGTCCAGGCCCATCTGAAGTTTGCCAATGACCATCTGTATGATCCAGATGGTCATCCACTTGCCGTGTTTGGAGGAAGAAGAAGGATGAGTACAACCCCAAGAACACCATCCCAACCGTGAAGCATGGAGGTGGAAACATCATTCTTTGGGGATGCTTTTCTGCAAAGGGGACAGGACGACTGCACCGTATTGAGGGGAGGATGGATGGAGCCATGTATCGCGAGATCTTGGCCAACAACCTCCTTCCCTCAGTAAGAGCATTGAAGATGGGTCGTGGCTGGGTCTTCCAGCATGACAACGACCTGAAACACACAGCCAGGGCAACTAAGGAGTGGCTCCGTAAGAAGCATCTCAAGGTCCTGTATTGGCCTAGCCAGTCTCCAGACCTGAACCCAATAGAAAATCTTTGGAGGGAGCTGATAGTCCGTATTGCCCAGCGACAGCCCCGAAACCTGAAGGATCTGGAGAAGGTCTGTATGGAGGAGTGGGCCAAAATCCCTGCTGCAGTGTGTGCAAACCTGGTCAAGACCTACAGAAAACGTACGATCTCTGTAATTGCAAACAAAGGTTTCTGTACCAAATTTTAAGTTCTGCTTTTCTGATGTATCAAATACTTATGTCATGCAATAAAATGCAAATGAATTACTTAAAAATCATACAATGTGATTTTCTGGATTTTTGTTTTAGATTCCGTCTCTCACAGTTGAAGTGTACCTATGATAAAAATTACAGACCTCTACATGCTTTGTAAGTAGGAAAACCTGCAAAATCGGCAGTGTATCAAATACTTGTTCTCCCCACTGTATATCTAATATCCCACCAAAAAACCTCATCATCTTTAAATCACTACCAATGTCATATCCCTCTTTACTCTCTACCATTTGGATAACATCCCTGATGTATGTATGCCTCCTTAGAGTTCCAAATGATTTTACCATGGGCTGCCATTGCCTTCCCATAGATAAGATCACTTAATTTACCCGTATGCAGTACATAATGGAGTACGCAAACTTTACAGCACTTTATCATTACCAATAAGCTCATCATTTGTTTTTTGTTTTAACGGTTTTGGCGCTCCAAATATAGCAGTTTTCCTGGATGAGTTTAACATTCGCCCCTCCTGTGTTATAGTGTGTCCTAGGTAAATGACCTCGCTCTACCAAAGTTGAAGTTTCTTTTTGCTCACTTTGTGTCCCTGTTCTGCCAGGAAGGTTAACAATTGGATTCTATCCCTCTTACATCCCTCCTGAGTGGGATTAGCCAATATAATATCATCTATATAAACTAACATTTGCGTCCTTCCCTATGTTCAAACTTTCCCAAATTCTTAGTTATAGCCTGGGCTAAGATTGTAAGACTTTCCGAGTAGCCTTGAGGCATCCTAGCCTAAGTCCATTTCCTTCCCTGAAAAGTAAAGCCAAACCATCCCTGACTATCCGGATGAACTTGGATACTAAAGAAAGCATTAGCTAAATCTATCACTGTAAAATAGGAGTTCTCTGGTTTCAATTGGTTCAGCAATGTATTTCAGCAATGATATTTCTATTAACCCCCTGCAAGTCCATGACCATCCTCCAGTCGGCGCTAGGTGCCTCCTTTCTAACAGGAAATATTGGAGAGTTGCATTGTACCACATCTCCAGGAATTATCACCCCTCCCTTAAGTAAATGCTCAAATGTAGGTGTTATCCCTTTTATTGCTTCTGGTTTCATAGTATATTGCTTTTGGTATGGTCTATTATCGAATCGAGGAATCACTTGTACTGGAGCTACCCCCTTAATTAGTCCTACATCTGTTATCCTTGTGACCATAATTTGAACGGAATTGCTTCTAACTCAGCCTCCTGTTCCTGAGTTAAGAAAATCTCTTCCTGTCATCCGTTAAAACTTATCTCCAGATGAACACTGGGCTGGGTTTTTGCTCTCCAATTTAACTTTCTTCTATATCTCCCAGTGGAGTGGCCATACTGATCCCCATTTGGTGTATTCTGCCAGTCAGTAATGTTTTTCCCCTGTTTTATCCATTTACCTAGTGATAACCATTCCTCTAAATGTTCTTTCACTAGGTCAACATGGGGGCTCCACCTTTCTCTGTACAGCCTCTGGCTCTGTGAACCCATTTTAACCCAATTTGAAAAGACAACAATCACAAATAGCCAGGCCTCACTCAATTTGATAGCTCACTTTTATGACCTAAATACTGCCTAACTGAGATGAGCTAATCTCTTTCTCCTAGTTATAATCTAAAGATGGTAGTACACACAAAACATGATATATATTCCCAGTCTTAACCCATCAATAATTGTTTGTATCATTCTAATTCCTCCTAACTAATCCATTAAACCACTCAAAATTCCTCGAGTATACAATGATTATTTATTTGATTAACCTAACTCTGCTACATGTGATCTCATCTCAAATTATCCATTTATCAATTATTTATTCAACCCCCTAGGAAAACCTGTCTTCCCTTCTATTGTTCCTGTCCTCCCTGTAAATGTCATATTTGAGTTTTTAGCCAATACAATCACGGTTACATCAAATGTTCCCTCATTTAATGGTATTTTCTTCCTAATATAACTTCCCTAAATGAGATTAAATCCCCTGCCTTCCTCTACTATCTTTATATCATTACTGGATCAATGATAATAACTGTAATAACTATCAATAATACTTGTAATAAATATTTCACATTAAATTGTGTCTTTTTTCTGATAATGTTATAATTGTAGCCTATTCCATCACTTTAATTTAAAATATAAGTTTATGTAACAAATCCATAACCCACTACAGGCTGGCGCTATTCCCCAGCACAACAGCCAATGCATACTTTCATCCTAACCAAAATAAATTATCGTTTTAAAATCGTCCAATTATTCTGTATTTTCCCGCTAACCCATTTCAGTTCGCTATTCAATGTATTTAACTGTTCTCTCTGATTATGCCCTAATTAATAAAACAAATACTTGCTATCGTTGGTCAGCATACGCTTAATGACATTCTTATCATCTGAACTATACTGTCTCTCACCCTCCCCTTGCTCCTTCGGGGAGAGCGCATGGTAACCTTATAACATATTTTCATAGACTTTTCTAGAATACTTCTATTTAAGCTATCTAATTCAATCTTTCACATTTCTCAATCCACATAGTAATTTAGGTATATAGCCCCACTGCGAAAGCTTTGTCTACTGTCCCTACCTGTGTTCGAACCAGGGACATCGCCAGTCACTTCACACCATCTGCGATGCTCTCAAAGTAACTACTCCCAGCTCATAGAGCAAGTGACGTCACCAAATGAAAATCGCAGTAGCTTTCACCTCAGCAAAAACTCTCTCTCCTTTTGATTCCCTATTGTATAAGTTAGTTTTTCTATTTAACCCATAAACACGCTACAAATAGTCCATTCAACATTACCAAACCAAATACTCTATCGTACCCATTCAATCAACACATCAGCCGTGGAATTTACACTCATAAATGCAGATTGTTACTCCATGCCTTGAAATGATAAATATATTTCCACTAATAGTACCATTAATGATCTCATCTCACCCTCTGACACAAAATGAAGTTCCCTCACTGTACTACGTTAGCTCTACCATGATAATTAGTTCAATTTAACCCTCTATTTGTTTTGTACTATATTATACATTACGTCTAAAACAACATTTACTTAGTTCATTCCACCATCACATTATCCAACAACGCCACAATCTTAAACTCATATGGGGCGGCTGGCAGTTTAGTGACCAATAGCGCCGCGCCAACAACCGAGAGGTCACCGGTTACAATCCCCGAGCCGACCAGGCGAAAAATCTGCCGATGTGCCCTCGAGCAAGGCACTCAACCCCAATTGTTCCCATAAATCGCTCTAGACAAGAGCGTCTGCCAAATTACCAAAAACGCAAATGTAAATATTCTCTACTTTCTCACCCAACGCACGTCTACGCTCGGTGAGCAGGTTTAGAACACTCTCTCGTCAAATACCCACATGCGTTCCCAGCCATCTCCCAGTCTTTTCATGGCTCCAAAAGCCACACTTTCGCTCTCTCCAGCCCCTCCCCTCGCAACTCTACCTTTTTGAGGAGCTGTGAGGAGCTGCTTCTCGTCCCAGCTTGCCTCCAATATTCCGCCGTTACTCAAAGTACTCCAGTCCATTTATTTAAATAAAATAATTCCCACCTAATTAGTTAAAGTTGGTGCACGTTTATAAACCGAATTATTTCGGTCTAATTGTTTAACCAGTATTTTGCACGGTCAAACATCAAACGTCAAATCAAATACTAAACCAAATTGCTTCGACACAACTATTCAAAAGCAGTATTATGCTATGTCAAACACCAAATGTTATATTTCAAATATATCAATTCAAACGTTCTAGTTCAGTCACACTCATTCATCACTTTTCATTTCATGTTTTCGATTGTTACTGACGGGTTATATGGTTTGAGTAACCACAAATCCAACATTTATTCCCAAATTATACCGTTTGAACAGCCACAGACGTCTTATGATTCCCAATTTGTTTTCTATCAAGGTATACAGGTTTATCATTCACACTTTCATGCATACGACAACACTCGCACTGTTTAACTTTTTATGGTACCTCCTATGGGTGTCTTTTGTTAACGTTTGCACAATTTAAACCTTATTTCCTATTTGTAATTCTCATTATTTACTGTTTTAAAATATTCTTTGTATTCACAGCCAAAAATGGTACACAGTTAAGCGTAGTATACAGTTATCACACAGCAAAAATAGTACACAGTTAACGCCCTCACTCACAATACACAGTCATAATCCTATCATACAGTCAAATATGTCACACAGTCATCAATGACACCCATGTCACACAGTCATAAATGACACCCATGTTCCACACACAATCTATTTGGGCACACAGCCTCTTCTACTATCTTTAAAAAATACTCCGCTGAACCTAGCCATATCCTCGAAGTTATGGACCTTGCCAGTCGCTAGTATTTATCTAAAATTTTCCGAACCTAGCCGTATCTCAGTTACGGACCTTGCCGGTGTAATTCTTCGAACCTAATCGTACTGTCGTAGTTATGAACCTTGCCGATAGCAATTACTTAAACCAATTATTCCCTATATCTAAAATTTCCCGAACCTTAGCCGTATCCTCGTAGTTACGGACCTTGCCGGTGTAATTCTTCGAACCTAGTCGTACTGTCGTAGTTACGAACCTTGCCGATAGCAATTACTTAAACCAATTATTCCCTATATCTTCCGAACCTTAGCCGTATGTCGCAATTACGGACCTTGCCGGTAGATGTCAGCATTGTCTCCTGAACCTAGCCGTCTCTTAGCGGACCTTGCCGGTAGAATCAACACTCTGGTACCATGGTTTTAAACATCACATTTAGCAAAGGTTTGCATGTCCCAATATTGTGCTTATCTACTCATAATAATTTCATAATTTAGTTCACTTACATCAGACAGGTGTTTCACAAAATTAATCTGGATAAAGCCAATGTGCAGATCTTTGGTTATTTAACAACAGGTATCTGCTTACCTTTTTAGAAGCCCGGGCAGTTTGTGAAACACACGGTTCGATTAAAGAGTTGACCAAATGGGCCGGACAGTATCCAGCGAAGTCCCTTCTACCAGACTGCGTCGGGGTCACCAATTGTCAAAGTCGCGTCAATTCAAATCTGGTATCAGGAACAAAAGAGGTCAACACGACATCTAAGGTATACTAATTATTTTAATTAATGCAAAAACCTTCAATGGTAAATATGATGTTTCGTATATACGGGCTCTCTGTGATGTCTCGCAGGACACTCCAGACAACTAACACATTGTTTCAGAAACAATACCCAAATACTCTGACAGAAAGTTTCCCACTTCTCTGCTGGCCAATTAGAGTAAAGACTTGAGCGTGGTTTAAACTTTCTCAGCCAATCCGTTGATTCAGGGGTTGCTCTCATCTCCTCGGCGCCATTTGTTACACACTTCAGCCAGGCACAAGATTATCATAACAACCTATCATAGGGAGAAGATCCAGCTCCCTTAGACATCATTCCTATGTCAAAGGAAGGCTCACAGATCACAAATAACTATTATAGTCTAGCATTTGAAGACACAATCCTTATCTTATTTTAACCCCTAAAACAGCTCTTCACATCAATCACAGCCTTGCCAGGTGTCACAGCCTACATTAGCCCAGTCAAGACTGCATTCTTTCTAAGTTAGTCATCCCATCAATTTAGGAGAATAATAAATCCCCAATAGGTGTCAGTAGTTAGATAAAGAGAGCTGATGGTAGCTAGATAAAGAGAGGTGGCGGTAGCTAGCTAAAGAGAGGTGGCAGTACCTAGCTAAAGAGAGGTGGTGGTAGCTAGCTAAAGACATCACCATAAACACTCAAACATGACTATTTATTTGGTTAACCTCTGGCACCACTGCTTTTCCACCCGTCTCTTCCCTGAGCGGATTACTGTAATACAGCTCAGGAAAATGGGGCCGACAGAGAGGGCTGCCTTGCTTCAAGCTTTTAGGAAACTTTGCAGTATTTTTTTATTTTTATGTATTATTTATTACGTTATTAGCCCAAAAAATGGTTTGTGTTATTACATACAGCCTTCTGTTCACCCGACCCTGAATACCTCACAATCAAATGCAGACCGTATTATCTCCCAAGATAATTTTCTTCGGTTATAGTCACGGCCGTGTATATCCCCCCTCAAACCAATACCACGACGGCCCTCAAAGAACTTCACTCGACTTTACGCAAACTGGAAACCACATATCCTGAGGCTGCATTTATTGTAGCTGGGGATTTTAACAAAGCAAATTTGAGGAAAACGCTACCGAAGTTCTATCAACACATCAACTGTAGTACTCACGCTGCTAAAACACTCGGCCACTGCTATTCCAACTTCCGGGATGCATACAAAGCCCTCCGCCGCCCTCCTTTCGGCAAATCTGACCACGACTCCATTTTGCTCCTCCCTTCCTATAGGCAGAACTCAAACAGGAAGTACCCGTGCTAAGGACTATTCAACGCTGGTCTGACCAATCGGAATCCACGCTTCAATATTGTTTTCATCACGCGGACTGGGATATGTTTTCGGGTAGCTTCAGAGAATAATATCGACATATATACTGATACGGTGACTGAGTTTATCAGGAAGTGTATAGGATATGTTGTACCCACTGTGACTATTAAAAACTGCCCTAACCAAAAACCGTGGATAGACGGCAGCATTTGCGCAAAACTGGAAGCGCGAACCACCGCATTTAACCATGGCAAGGTGACTGTGAATATGGCAGAATAAAAAACTGTGTAGTTATTCCCTCCGAAGGCAATCAAACAGGAAAAATGTCAGTATAAGGACAAAGTGGAGTCGTAAATCAACGGCTCAGACAGGAGATGTACAGTTGAAGTCGGATGTTTACATACACCTTAGACAAATACATTTAAACTCAGTTTATCACAATTCCTGACATTTAATCCTAGTACAAATTCCCTGTCTTAGGTCAGTTAGGATCACCACTTGATTTTAAGAATGTGAAATGTCAGAATAATAGTAGAGAGAATGATTTATTTCAGCTTTTATTTCTTTCATCACATTCCCAGTGGGTCAGAAGTTTACATACACTCAATTAGTATTTGGTAGCATTGCCTTTAAATTGTTTGACTTGGGTCAAACGTTTCAGGTAGCCTTCCACAAGCTTCCCACAATAAGTTGGGTGAATTTTGGCCCTTTCCTCCTGACAGAGCTGGTGTAAATAAATAAATTGGTCATTTAGCAGACGCTCTTATCCAGAGCGACTTACAGGAGCAATTAAGGTTAAGTGCCTTGCTCAAGTGCACATCGACAGATTTTTCACCTAGTCGGCTCGGGGATTAGAACCAGCGACCTTTCGGTTACTGGCACAACGCTCTTAACCACTAAGCTACCTGCCGCCCAGGTGTAACTGAGTCAGGTTTGTAGGCCTCCTTGCTTGCACACGCTTTTTCAGTTCTGCCCACACATTTTCTATAGGATTGAGGTCAGGGCTTTGTGATGGCCACTCCAATACCTTAACTTTGTTGTCCTTAAGCCATTTTGCCACAACTTTGGAAGTATGCTTGGGGTCATTGTCCATTTGGAAGACCCATTTGCGACCAAGCTTTAACTTCCTGACTGATGTCTCCCAGCCTCCCAACACTCCCAGCCTCCCAACCCTCCCTGCCTCCCAACCCTGCCAGCCTCCCAACCCTCCCATCCCTCACAACCCTCACAGCCTCCCATCCCTCCCAACCCTCCAATCTCTCCCAACCCTCACATCTTCCCATCCTCGCAACCCTCATAGCCTCCCAACCCTTCCAACCTCCCATCAATCCAACCCTCCCAGCCTCCAAACCCTCCAACCTTCCAACCCTCCCAGATTCCCAACCCCCACAACCTCAAAGCCTCCCAGCCTCCCAACCCTCCAACCCTCCAACCCTCCCAGATTCCCAACCCCCACAACCTCAAAGCCTCGCAGCCTCCCAACCCTCAAACCCTCCCAACCTCCCAACCCTCCAACCCTCCCAGCCTCCCAACCCTTCCAACCCTCCAACCCTCCCAACCCTCCAACCCTCCCAGTCTTCCAACCCTCCCAGTCTTCCAACCCTCCCAACCATCCCAGCCTCCCAACCCTCCAACCGTCCCAGCCTCCCAACCCTTCCAACCCTCCAACCCTCCCAGTCTTCCAACCCTCCAAGTCTTCCAACCCTCCCAACCATCCCAGTCTCCAAACCCTCCAACCCTCCCAACCCTCCCAGCATCCCAACCCTTCCAACCCTCCCAGCATCCCAACCCTTCCAACCCTCCAACCCTCCCAGACTTCCAACCCTCCCAGTCTCCAAACCCTCCAACCCTGCCAACCCTCATAGCCTCACAACACTCCCGACCCCCCCAATCTTCCCAGCCTCCCAACCCTCCCAGTCTCCCAACACTCTCAGCCTTCCAACTCTCCAACCCTCCAAACCCTCCAACCCTCTAACCCTCTCAACCTCCCAACTCTCCAACCCTGCCAGCCTTCCAACCCTCCAACGCTGCCAGCCTTCCAACCCTCCAACGCTACCAGCCTTCCAACCCTCCTTGTCTCCCAACCCTCCCAGCCTCCCAACCCTCCCAGCCTCCCAAACCTCCCAAACCTCCCAACCCTCCCAAACCTCCAACCCTCCCAGCCTCCCAACCCTCCCAGCCTCCCAAACCTCCCAAACCTCCCAACCCTCCCAAACCTCCCAAACCTCCCAAACCTCCCAAACCTCCCAACCCTCCCAAACCTCCAACCCTCCCAAACCTCCAACCCTGCCAGCCTTCCAACCCTCCAACGCTGCCAGCCTTCCAACCCTCCAACGCTGCCAGCCTTCCAACCCTCCAACGCTGCCAGCCTTCCAACCCTCCTTGTCTCCCAACCCTCCCAAACCTCCAACCCTCCCAACCCTCCCAAACCTCCAACCCTCCCAACCCTCCCATCCCATCCATCCCATCCATCCCATCCATCCCATCCATCCCATCCATCCCAGCCTACCAGCATTTCTCACTGTTTACTTCTACAGGGCAGGACGATTACGACAACCAGTCTTTGATGTCAGATCCACACAGACAGACAGTAGGGAAGGAGCTGAATCCTCTCTCTCTCTCTGTGAGGGATTATTATATCCAAGCCCCTTCTCTCTCTCTCTCTCTGTGAGGGATTATTATATCCAAGCCCCTTCTCTCTCTCTCTCTCTGTGAGGGATTATTATATCCAAGCCCCTTCTCTCTCTCTCTCTCTGTGAGGGATTATTATATCCAAGCCCCTTCTCTCTCTCTCTCTCTGTGAGGGATTATTGTATCCAAGCCCCTTTTCTCACCACCGACCGGGTGTCAATTAAGGCGACAGAACTGAGGAGAAAACGTCAGAGAAAGAAGAGAAGGGAGGAAGGAAGAGATAGAGGAGTGGCGTGGTATGGGTGATTGAGGTTAATTTGCACATAGAAATATTCATGAAGGATTTAGAGCCTCACTGAATTCATGAAAATAAGAAGAACTGGCCAACAGAGATATTCTCTCTTCATTCATTCATTCAAACTGGAACTGGAGACTGAACTAAAGTTAACTTCCCTCTTGAGTAAAAATAAAGCACACTTCTTCTAGAGAACTAGAGACTGAACTAAAGATAACTTGGTGCCAAATGGCGCCATACACTTTATAGTACACTGTGGACAATATAGGGATGGGTACCATTTGGGACACAGACATGTTCTCTTAACCAGTCCCTGATATGATTATTGCAGTAATAATGTGCTATCATAGTGAAATTAAAGCTGTCACAGTTAATGTCTTCCTATGACAGTAAACACTGATCCACCTCCTCCCCATGGTCATGCCTTCATCAGGCAAGGTGTAACTACATCTATTCACTCAGTTCTCTCTTGGTTTTACGATGAGACCCAAATGGCACCATATTCCTCATGTATTGCCCTTCTTTTGACCAGGGCCCATAGGGAGCCAATAGCAGTGCACTGCATAGGTAATAGGGTGCGATTTGGGACACATCTTTAGTATCTATAGGAACAAACACACTTCCAATGTGTTTTCCTATTGACATAATAATGCTGAGTAGTTCTGAAGCCTGCTAATTCAGGGACTTTTGCAGTAATAGCAAACTGACCATGCTCACACAATTGCTTTGTGCCAACAGGGGAACCCATAGGTACAACACACTGCTGCTGTGAGTTGACCACTGAAGACAGGATGGTTTAACCCACCCACAGTCTTAGAACTGGACTGGTCCAGGACCATAGGACTGGACTGACAGAGGGATCCGTATAGGACTGGACTGACAGAGGGATCCGTATAGGACTGGACTGACAGAGGGATCCGTATAGGACTGGACTTACAGAGGGATCCGTATAGGACTGGACTGTTAGAGGGATCCTTATAGGACTGGACTGACAGAGGGATCCGTATAGGACTGGACTGACAGAGGGATCCGTATAGGACTGGACTGACAGAGGGATCCGTATAGGACTGAACTGACAGAGGGATCCGTATAGGACTGGACTGTTAGAGGGATCCTTATAGGACTGGACTGACAGAGGGATCCGTATAGGACTGGACTGACAGAGGGATCCGTATAGGACTGGACTGACAGAGGGATCCGTATAGGACTGGACTGACAGAGGGATCCGTATAGGACTGGACTGACAGAGGGATCCGTATAGGACTGAACTGACAGAGGGATCCGTATAGGACTGGACTGACAGAGGGATCCGTATAGGACTGGACTGACAGAGGGATCCGTATAGGACTGGACTGACAGAGGGATCCGTATAGGACTGGACTGACAGAGGGATCCGTATAGGACTGGACTGACAGAGGGATCCGTATAGGACTGGACTGACAGAGGGATCCGTATAGGACTGGACTGACAGAGGGATCCGTATAGGACTGGACTGACAGAGGGATCCGTATAGGACTGGACTGACAGAGGGATCCGTATAGGACTGGACTGACAGAGGGATCCGTATAGGACTGAACTGACAGAGGGATCCGTATAGGACTGGACTGACAGAGGGATCCGTATAGGACTGGACTGACAGAGGGATCCGTATAGGACTGGACTGACAGAGGGATCCGTATAGGACTGGACTGACAGAGGGATCCGTATAGGACTGGACTGACAGAGGGATCCGTATAGGACTGGACTGACAGAGGGATCCGTATAGGACTGGACTGACAGAGGGATCCGTATAGGACTGGACTGACAGAGGGATCCATATAGGACTGGACTGACAGAGGGATCCATATAGGACTGGACTGACAGAGGGATCCTTATAGGACTGGACTGACAGAGGGATCCGTATAGGACTGGACTGACAGAGGGATCCGTATAGGACTGGACTGACAGAGGGATCCGTATAGGACTGGACTGACAGAGGGATCCGTATAGGACTGGACTGTTAGAGGGATCCTTATAGGACTGGACTGACAGAGGGATCCGTATAGGACTGAACTGACAGAGGGATCCGTATAGGACTGGACTGACAGAGGGATCCGTATAGGACTGGACTGACAGAGGGATCCGTATAGGACTGGACTGACAGAGGGATCCGTATAGGACTGGACTGACAGAGGGATCCGTATAGGACTGGACTGACAGAGGGATCCGTATAGGACTGGACTGACAGAGGGATCCGTATAGGACTGGACTGACAGAGGGATCCTTATAGGACTGGACTGACAGAGGGATCCGTATAGGACTGGACTGACAGAGGGATCCGTATAGGACTGGACTGACAGAGGGATCCGTATAGGACTGGACTGACAGAGGGATCCGTATAGGACTGGACTGACAGAGGGATCCGTATAGGACTGGACTGACAGAGGGATCCGTATAGGACTGGACTGACAGAGGGATCCATATAGGACTGGACTGACAGAGGGATCCTTATAGGACTGGACTGACAGAGGGATCCGTATAGGACTGAACTGACACTGACAGAGGGATCCGTATAGGACTGGACTGACAGAGGGATCCGTATAGGACTGGACTGACAGAGGGATCCGTATAGGACTGGACTGACAGAGGGATCCGTATAGGACTGGACTGTTAGAGGGATCCTTATAGGACTGGACTGACAGAGGGATCCGTATAGGACTGGACTGACAGAGGGATCCGTATAGGACTGGACTGACAGAGGGATCCGTATAGGACTGGACTGACAGAGGGATCCGTATAGGACTGGACTGACAGAGGGATCCGTATAGGACTGGACTGACAGAGGGATCCGTATAGGACTGGACTGACAGAGGGATCCGTATAGGACTGGACTGACAGAGGGATCCTCATAGCACCAACGGTCATCACAATTGTTAAAATATATATATTTAATTCCAATAAAATAATTGTGACAGTTGGACAATGGATAAACATACTCCAAACTTTTCAAAGTTTTATAATTTTATAACTATAACACATACACCACCGTTCAAAAGTTTGTCCTTGTTTTCGAAAGAAAAGCAATTTTATTGTCTATTAAAATAACATTAAATTGATCAGAAATGCAGTGTAGACATTGTTAATGTTGTAAATGGCTATTATAGCTATTATAGATCTTTAATGGAATACCTACATAGGCGTACAGAGGCCCATTATCAGCAACCATCAGTCCTGTGTTCCAGTGGCACATTGTCTTTGCTAATCCAAGTTTATCATTTTATAAGGCTAATTGATCATTAGAAAACCCTTTTGCAATTATGTTAGCACAGCTGAAAACTGTTGTGCTGATTACAGAAGCAATAAAACTGGCCTTCTACTGTAGATAATAATCAGCCGTTTCCAGCTATAATAGCCATTTACAACATTAATGTCTACACTGTATTTCTGATCAATTTGATGTTATTTTAATAGACAATAAAATTGCTTTTCTTTCGAAAACAAGGACAATCTTTTGAACGGTAGTGTAAAACATTTGCTAACACTTTATTTAGAAAGTCTGTAGAGAATCTACAGATGGACTATCAGAAACATTTCAAATAACTATTTACTAACCCTAACCCTTAACCTTTATCCTAATCCTAAACTTAATCCTTACTCTAGCCCTAATCCTTATTCTAAAACTAACCCTAACTGTAACGTTAGCGTGAAGTTGCTTATCAACAGATAGTTTGTTGATAGTATGAAAAGATTTGTCATGGGTCCTCAGATCCTCAAAAAGTTTTACAGCTGCACCATCGAGAGCATCCTGACCGGTTGCATCACCGCCTGGTATGGCAACTGCTAGGCCTCCGACCGCAAGGCACTACAGAGGGTAGTGCGTACGGCCCAGTACATCACTGGGGCCAAGCTTCCTGCTATCCAGGACCTCTATACCAGGCGGTATCAGAGGAAGGCCCTAAAAATTATCAAAGACTCCAGCCACCCTAGTCATAGACTGCTCTCTCTGATAGGTCCAAAAGGCTTCTTAACAGCTTCTACCCCCAAGCCATAAGACTCCTGAACAGCTAATCACGGCTACCCGGACTATTTGCATTGCCGCCACACCCCACCCCAACCCCCTCTTTTACACTGCTGCTACTCTGTTTATGCATAGTCAATTTAACTCTACCCACATTTACATATTATCTCAATTACCTCGACTAACCGGTGCCCCCGTACATTGACTCTGTACCGGTACCCCCTGTATATAACCTTCCTACTGTTATTTTATTTTAATGCTGCTCTTTAATTATTTTCTATTTGAATTTTTTTCGTAAACTGCATTGTTGGTTAAGGGTTTGTAAGTAAGTTCACTGTTGTATTCGGCGCATGTGGCAAAACAAATTTGATTTGATTTGATTTGATTATGACCATCTGTAGACAATCTGGACAATAATGAATGAATAATTAATTGAGTTCAGGGATTTTGTTGGGAATTCAGATATTGCATTTATTGTCATATTTCACTTATATTTTCTTAGAATGCACTCATATATAAATGTTCTGGTCCCGCTTTAAATGACTTGCAACTTATAAAGGCTTCATAAACACTACATTAATTTGTTATAAATCATCTAAAACCATATGTCATGCTTTATAAAGGGTTCA
Source organism: Coregonus lavaretus (assembly GCF_964263955.1). Lineage (NCBI taxonomy): Eukaryota > Metazoa > Chordata > Actinopteri > Salmoniformes > Salmonidae > Coregonus > Coregonus lavaretus. The sequence continues at coordinate 34,231 of NW_028157040.1, read as the reverse complement.
TAAATGTGGCATAACTGTGTGACATAACCACCAATGTCAAATATGACATAAACCTGTGCTTTATAAAGGGTGGCATAAGCACTGCTTAATAAAGGCCTTATAAATCATATTCAACTGAGGCTTCAAAAAGCATTTATAACCCTGTCATGACTCTTGGTAGAGGATTGCAACGGCAGGATACTGAGTTTGCTTCCCGGGACCACCCATACGTCAAAATGTATTCACGCATGACTTTAAGTCGAATGGGATAAAAGCTAAATTGTATATATTATATGATATTTCACGTAAACATAGGATGGCCCAACCTCTTTCCCTCTTGGGTGCATAGTCAATATTGGACCTGACCTCAACTTCCCCCAGAATGCTGTGCTGCAGGATGACTCTAAAGTGCAGTCATGCACAGCAGAACACGTAGCTAGGGCGTTTTAAAACGTTGGTAGGGCCTTTTAAAACGTTGGTAGGGCCTTTTAAAATGTTGGTACAGCCTTTTAAAACGTTGGTAGGAACCTTTTAAAACGTTGGTAGGGCCTTTTAAAACAGTGGTACAGCCTTTTAAAACGTTGGTAGGGCCTTTTAAAACGTTGGTAGGGCCTTTTAAAATGTTGGTACAGCCTTTTAAAACGTTGGTAGGAACCTTTTAAAACGTTGGTAGGGCCTTTTAAAACATTGGTACAGCCTTTTAAAACGTTGGTAGGGCCTTTTAAAACGTTGGTAGGGCCGTTTAAAACATTGGTACAGCCTTTTAAAACGTTGGTAGGGTCTTTTAAAACGTTGGTAGGGCCGTTTAAAACATTGGTACAGCCTTTTAAAACGTTGCTAGGGCCTTTTAAAACGTTGGTACAGCCTTTTAAAACGTTGCTAGGGCCTTTTAAAACGTTGGTAGGACCTTATAAAACGCTGGTATTGCCTTTTAAAACATTGGTAGGATATTTTAAAACCTTGGTAGGGCCTTTTTTAAATGTTGGTAGGGCCTTTTAAAACGTTGGTAGGGCCTTTTAAAATGTTGGAAGCACTTTTTAAAACGTTGGTTTTTTGCCTTTTAAAACATTGGTAGGGCCTTTTAAAACATTTATAGGGCCTTTTAAAACATTTCTAGGGCCTTTTCAAACATTGGTAGGGCCTTTTAAAACATTGGTAGGGCCTTTTAAAACGTTGGTAGGGCCTTTTAAAATGTTGGTAGGGCCTTTTAAAACATTGGTAGGCCATTTTAAAACGTTGGTACAGCCATTTAAAATGTTGGTAGGGCCTTTTAAAACGTTGGTAGGGCCTTTTACAACGTTGCTGGGGCCTTTTAAAACGTTGGTACAGCCTTTTAAAACGTTGGTAGGATATTTTTAAAACATTGGTAGGGCCTTTTTAAAATGTTGGTAGGGCCATATTGTTACGACTTTGGCCGAGGCTGCCTACCCCCTTGTTCGGGCAGGCTTCGGCATTCGTCGTCACCGGCTTACTAACCACTGCCGCCCCAATGATCATCACAATTGTCTTGTCTTGTCAATCACACACACCTGGTTCTTATCCGCTCATTAGTCCATGTATAAGTGTTCCCTCTGCCCCCTTGTCCTTGTGGGTGATTGTTAGTTGTGCCTATGTATTATTGGATTCTACAGTTACAGTGTGTTTGCCAGGGATGAGTGTTTCCCCTGTGCCTGTTTCGTTGATCGCTATTTGAGTGCAGTTGTGTGTCAATGAAGGAATAAACTCTGTTTTCGGTGATTAACCTCCTGCGTCTGACTCCTTCCATCACACTCATCAAACATATAAAACATTGGTAGGGCCTTTTAAAACATTGGTAGGGTCTTTTAAAATGTTGGTAGGGCCATTTCAAACGTTGGTAGGGCCTTTTAAAACATTTCTAGGGCCTTTTAAAACATTGGTAGGACATTTTAAAACGTTGGTACAGCCTTTTAAAATGTTGGTAGGGCCTTTTAAAACGTTGGTAGGGCCTTTTAAAATGTTGGTAGGGCATTTTAAAACGTTGGTAGGGCATTTTAAAACGTTGGTAGGGCCTTTTAAAATGTTGGTAGGGCATTTTAAAACGTTGGTAGGGCCTTTTAAAACGTTGGTAGGGCCTTTTAAAACGTTGGTAGGGCTTTTTAAAACGTTGGTAGGGCCTTTTAAAACGTTGGTAGGGCCATTTCAAACGTTGGTAGGGCCTTTTAAAACATTTCTAGGGCCTTTTAAAAGATTGGTAGGGCATTTTAAAACGTTGGTACAGCCTTTTAAAATGTTGGTAGGGCCTTTTAAAACGTTGGTAGGGCCTTTTAAAACGTTGGTAGGGCCTTTCAAAATGTTGGAAGCGCATTTTAAAACTTTGGTAGGGCCTTTTAAAACGTTGGTAGGGCCTTTTAAAACGTTGGTAGGTCCTTTTAAAATGTTGGAAGCACTTTTTAAAACGTTGGTAGGGCCTTTTAAAACATTAGTAGGGCCTTTTAACACATTGATAGGGCCTTTTAAAACGTTTCTAGGGCCTTTTCAAACATTGGTAGGGCTTTTAAAACATTGGTAGGGCCTTTTAAAACGTTGGTAGGGCCTTTTAAAACGTTGGTAGGGCATTTTAAAAAGTTGGAAGCGCGTTTTAAAACATTGGTAGGGCTTTTTAAAACATTGGTAGGGCCTTTTAAAACGTTGGTAGGGCCATTTCAAACGTTGGTAGGGCCTTTTAAAATGTTGGTAGGGCCTTTTAAAACGTTGGTAGGGCCTTTTAAGACGTTGGTAGGGCCTTTTCAATCGTTGGAAGCGCGTTTTAAAACGTTGGTAGGGCCTTTTAAAACATTGGTAGGGCCTTTTAAAACGTTGGTAGGGCCTTTTAAAACGTTGGTAGGGCCTTTTAAAACGTTGGTAGGGCCTTTTAAAATGTTGGAAGGGCGTTTTAAAACGTTGGTAGGGCCTTTTCAGACGTTGGTAGGGCCTTTTAAAACATTGGAAGGGCCTTTTAAAATGTTGGAAGGGCGTTTTAAAACGTTGGTAGGGCCTTTTAAAATGTTGGAAGGGCGTTTTAAAACGTTGGTAGGGCCTTTTAAAATGTTGTAAGGGCGTTTTAAACCTTGGTAGGGCCTTTTAAAACAATGGTAGAGCCTTTTAAAACGTTGGTAGGGCCTTTTAAAACATTTCTAGGGCCTTTTAAAACGTTGGTAGGGCCTTTTAAAATGTTGGTAGGGCATTTTAAAACGTTGGTAGGGCATTTTAAAACGTTGGTAGGGCCTTTTAAAATGTTGGAAGCGCGTTTTAAAACATTGGTAGGGCTTTTTAAAACGTTGGTAGGGCCTTTTAAAACGTTGGTAGGGCCATTTCAAACGTTGGTAGGGCCTTTAAAAAAAATTCTAGGGCCTTTTAAAAGATTGGTAGGGCATTCTAAAACATTGGTACAGCCTTTTAAAATGTTGGTAGGGCCTTTTAAAACGTTGGTAGGGCCTTTTAAAACGTTGGTAGGGCCTTTCAAAATGTTGGAAGCGCGTTTTAAAACTTTGGTAGGGCCTTTTAAAACGTTGGTAGGGCCTTTTAAAACGTTGGTAGGGCCTTTTAAAATGTTGGAAGCACTTTTTAAAACGTTGGTAGGGCCTTTTAAAACATTGGTAGGGCCTTTTAAAACATTGATAGGGCCTTTTAAAACATTTCTAGGGCCTTTTCAAACATTGGTAGGGCTTTTAAAACATTGGTAGGGCCTTTTAAAACGTTGGTAGGGCCTTTTAAAACGTTGGTAGGGCATTTTAAAACGTTGGAAGCGCGTTTTAAAACGTTGGTAGGGCTTTTTAAAACATTGGTAGGACCTTTTAAAACGTTGGTAGGGCCATTTCAAACGTTGGTAGGGCCTTTTAAAATGTTGGTAGGGCCTTTTAAAACGTTGGTAGGGCCTTTTAAGACGTTGGTAGGGCCTTTTAAATCGTTGGAAGCGCGTTTTAAAACGTTGGTAGGGCCTTTTAAAACATTGATAGGGCCTTTTAAAACGTTGGTAGGGCCTTTTAAAATGTTGGTAGGGCCTTTTAAAACGTTGGTAGGGCCTTTTAAAACGTTGGTAGGGCCTTTTCAGACGTTGGTAGGGCCTTTTAAAACATTGGAAGGGCCTGTTAAAATGTTGGAAGGGCGTTTTAAAACGTTGGTAGGGCCTTTTAAAATGTTGGAAGGGCGTTTTAAAACGTTGGTAGGGCCTTTTAAAATGTTGTAAGGGCGTTTTAAAACATTGGTAGGGCCTTTTAAAACATTGGTAGGGCATTTTAAAACGTTGGTAGGGCCTTTTAAAATGTTGGAAGCGCGTTTTAAAACGTTGGTAGGGCTTTTTAAAACGTTGGTAGGGCCTTTTAAAACGTTGGTAGGGCCATTTCAAACGTTGGTAGGGCCTTTTAAAACATTTCTAGGGCCTTTTAAAAGATTGGTAGGGCATTTTAAAACGTTGGTACAGCCTTTTAAAATGTTGGTAGGGCCTTTCAAAATGTTGGAAGCGCGTTTTAAAACTTTGGTAGGGCCTTTTAAAACGTTGGTAGGGCCTTTTAAAACGTTGGTAGGGCCTTTTAAAATGTTGGAAGCACTTTTTAAAACGTTGGTAGGGCCTTTTAAAACATTGGTAGGGCCTTTTAAAACATTTCTAGGGCCTTTTCAAACATTGGTAGGGCTTTTAAAACATTGGTAGGGCCTTTTAAAACGTTGGTAGGGCCTTTTAAAACGTTGGTAGGGCCTTTCAAAATGTTGGAAGCGCGTTTTAAAACGTTGGTAGGGCCTTTTAAAACGTTGGTAGGGCCTTTTAAAACGTTGGTAGGGCCTTTTAAAATGTTGGAAGCACTTTTTAAAACGTTGGTAGGGCCTTTTAAAACATTGGTAGGGCCTTTTAAAACATTGGTAGGATATTTTAAAACCTTGGTAGGGCCTTTTAAAACATTGATAGGGCCTTTTAAAACATTTCTAGGGCCTTTTCAAACATTGGTAGGGCTTTTAAAACATTGGTAGGGCCTTTTAAAACGTTGGTAGGGCCTTTTAAAACGTTGGTAGGGCATTTTAAAACGTTGGAAGCGCGTTTTAAAACGTTGGTAGGGCTTTTTAAAACATTGGTAGGACCTTTTAAAACGTTGGTAGGGCCATTTCAAACATTGGTAGGGCCTTTTAAAATGTTGGTAGGGCCTTTTAAAACGTTGGTAGGGCCTTTTAAGACGTTGGTAGGGCCTTTTAAAACATTGATAGGGCCTTTTAAAACGTTGGTAGGGCCTTTTAAAATGTTGGTAGGGCCTTTTAAAACGTTGGTAGGGCCTTTTAAAACGTTGGTAGGGCCTTTTCAGACGTTGGTAGGGCCTTTTAAAACATTGGAAGGGCCTGTTAAAATGTTGGAAGGGCGTTTTAAAACGTTGGTAGGGCCTTTTAAAATGTTGGAAGGGCGTTTTAAAACGTTGGTAGGGCCTTTTAAAATGTTATAAGGGCGTTTTAAAACATTGGTAGGGCCTTTTAAAACATTGGTAGGGCATTTTAAAACGTTGGTAGGGCCTTTTAAAATGTTGGAAGCGCGTTTTAAAACGTTGGTAGGGCTTTTTAAAACGTTGGTAGGGCCTTTTAAAACGTTGGTAGGGCCATTTCAAACGTTGGTAGGGCCTTTTAAAACATTTCTAGGGCCTTTTAAAAGATTGGTAGGGCATTTTAAAACGTTGGTACAGCCTTTTAAAATGTTGGTAGGGCCTTTTAAAACGTTGGTAGGGCCTTTTAAAACGTTGGTAGGGCCTTTCAAAATGTTGGAAGCGCGTTTTAAAACTTTGGTAGGGCCTTTTAAAACGTTGGTAGGGCCTTTTAAAACGTTGGTAGGGCCTTTTAAAATGTTGGAAGCACTTTTTAAAACGTTGGTAGGGCCTTTTAAAACATTGGTAGGGCCTTTTAAAACATTTCTAGGGCCTTTTCAAACATTGGTAGGGCTTTTAAAACATTGGTAGGGCCTTTTAAAACGTTGGTAGGGCCTTTTAAAACGTTGGTAGGGCCTTTCAAAATGTTGGAAGCGCGTTTTAAAATGTTGGTAGGGCCTTTTAAAACGTTGGTAGGGCCTTTTAAAACGTTGGTAGGGCCTTTTAAAATGTTGGAAGCACTTTTTAAAACGTTGGTAGGGCCTTTTAAAACATTGGTAGGGCCTTTTAAAACATTGGTAGGATATTTTAAAACCTTGGTAGGGCCTTTTTTAAATGTTGGTAGGGCCTTTTAAAACGTTGGTAGGGCCTTTTAAAACATTGGTAGGGCCTTTTACAACGTTGCTGGGGCCTTTTAAAACGTTGGTACAGCCTTTTAAAACGTTGGTAGGACATTTTAAAACATTGGTAGGGCCTTTTTAAAATGTTGGTAGGGCCATATTGTTACGACTTTGGCCGAGGCTGCCTCCCCCCTTGTTCGGGCAGGCTTCGGCATTCGTCGTCACCGGCTTACTAACCACTGCCGCCCCAATGATCATCACAATTGTCTTGTCTTGTCAATCACACACACCTGGTTCTTATCCGCTCATTAGTCCATGTATAAGTGTTCCCTCTGCCCCCTTGTCCTTGTGGGTGATTGTTAGTTGTGCCTATGTATTATTGGATTCTACAGTTACAGTGTGTTTGCCAGGGATGAGTGTTTCCCCTGTGCCTGTTTCGTTGATCGCTATTTGAGTGCAGTTGTGTGTCAATGAAGGAATAAACTCTGTTTTCGGTGATTAACCTCCTGGTAGGGCATTTTAAAACGTTGGTAGGGCCTTTTAAAATGTTGGAAGCGCGTTTTAAAACGTTGGTAGGGCTTTTTAAAACGTTGGTAGGGCCTTTAAAACGTTGGTAGGGCCTTTTAAAACGTTGGTAGGGCCATTTCAAACATTGGTAGGGCCTTTTAAAACATTTCTAGGGCCTTTTAAAAGATTGGTAGGGCATTTTAAAACGTTGGTACAGCCTTTTAAAATGTTGGTAGGGCCTTTTAAAACGTTGGTAGGGCCTTTTAAAACGTTGGTAGGGCCTTTCAAAATGTTGGAAGCGCGTTTTAAAACGTTGGTAGGGCCTTTTAAAACGTTGGTAGGGACTTTTAAAACGTTGGTAGGGCCTTTTAAAACGTTGGTAGGGCCTTTTAAAATGTTGGTAGGGCCTTTTAAAACATTGGTAGGGCCTTTTAAAACATTGGTATGGCCTTTTAAAACGTTGGTAGGGCCTTTTATAATGTTGGTAGGGCCTTTTAAAACATTGGTAGGCCATTTTAAAACGTTGGTACAGCCTTTTAAAATGTTGGTAGGGCCTTTTAAAACGTTGGTAGGGCCTTTTACAACGTTGCTGGGGCCTTTTAAAACGTTGGTACAGCCTTTTAAAACGTTGGTAGGATATTTTAAAACATTGGTAGGGCCTTTTTAAAATGTTGGTAGGGCCATATTGTTACGACTTTGGCCGAGGCTGCCTACCCCCTTGTTCGGGCAGGCTTCGGCATTCGTCGTCACCGGCTTACTAACCACTGCCGCCCCAATCATCATCACAATTGTCTTGTCTTGTCAATCACACACACCTGGTTCTTATCCGCTCATTAGTCCATGTATAAGTGTTCCCTCTGCCCCCTTGTCCTTGTGGGTGATTGTTAGTTGTGCCTATGTATTATTGGATTCTACAGTTACAGTGTGTTTGCCAGGGATGAGTGTTTCCCCTGTGCCTGTTTCGTTGATCGCTATTTGAGTGCAGTTGTGTGTCAATGAAGGAATAAACTCTGTTTTCGGTGATTAACCTCCTGCGCCTGACTCCTTCCATCACACTCATCAAACATATAAAACATTGGTAGGGCCTTTTAAAACATTGGTAGGGCCTTTTAAAACGTTGGTAGGGCCATTTCAAACGTTGGTAGGGCCTTTTAAAACATTTCTAGGGCCTTTTAAAACATTGGTAGGACATTTTAAAACGTTGGTACAGCCTTTTAAAATGTTGGTAGGGCCTTTTAAAACGTTGGTAGGGCCTTTTAAAATGTTGGTAGGGCATTTTAAAACGTTGGTAGGGCATTTTAAAACGTTGGTAGGGCCTTTTAAAATGTTGGAAGCGCGTTTTAAAACGTTGGTAGGGCTTTTTAAAACGTTGGTAGGGCCTTTTAAAACGTTGGTAGGGCCATTTCAAACGTTGGTAGGGCCTTTTAAAACATTTCTTGGGCCTTTTAAAAGATTGGTAGGGCATTTTAAAACGTTGGTACAGCCTTTTAAAATGTTGGTAGGGCCTTTTAAAACGTTGGTAGGGCCTTTTAAAACGTTGGTAGGGCCTTTCAAAATGTTGGAAGCGCATTTTAAAACTTTGGTAGGGCCTTTTAAAACGTTGGTAGGGCCTTTTAAAACGTTGGTAGGGCCTTTTAAAATGTTGGAAGCACTTTTTAAAACGTTGGTAGGGCCTTTTAAAACATTAGTAGGGTCTTTTAAAACATTGATAGGGCCTTTTAAAACATTTCTAGGGCCTTTTCAAACATTGGTAGGGCTTTTAAAACATTGGTTTGGCCTTTTAAAACGTTGGTAGGGCCTTTTAAAACGTTGGTAGGGCATTTTAAAAAGTTGGAAGCGCGTTTTAAAACGTTGGTAGGGCTTTTTAAAACATTGGTAGGGCCTTTTAAAACGTTGGTAGGGCCATTTCAAACGTTGGTAGGGCCTTTTAAAATGTTGGTAGGGCCTTTTAAAACGTTGGTAGGGCCTTTTAAGACGTTGGTAGGGCCTTTTCAATCGTTGGAAGCGCGTTTTAAAACGTTGGTAGGGCCTTTTAAAACATTGGTAGGGCCTTTTAAAACGTTGGTAGGGCCTTTTAAAACGTTGGTAGGGCCTTTTAAAACGTTGGTAGGGCCTTTTCAGACGTTGGTAGGGCCTTTTAAAACATTGGAAGGGCCTTTTAAAATGTTGGAAGGGCGTTTTAAAACGTTGGTAGGGCCTTTTAAAATGTTGGAAGGGCGTTTTAAAACGTTGGTAGGGCCTTTTAAAATGTTGTAAGGGCGTTTTAAAACATTGGTAGGGCCTTTTAAAACAATGGTAGAGCCTTTTAAAACGTTGGTAGGGCCTTTTAAAACATTTCTAGGGCCTTTTAAAACGTTGGTAGGGCCTTTTAAAATGTTGGTAGGGCATTTTAAAACGTTGGTAGGGCATTTTAAAACGTTGGTAGGGCCTTTTAAAATGTTGGAAGCGCGTTTTAAAACGTTGGTAGGGCTTTTTAAAACGTTGGTAGGGCCTTTTAAAACGTTGGTAGGGCCATTTCAAACGTTGGTAGGGCCTTTAAAAAAAATTCTAGGGCCTTTTAACAGATTGGTAGGGCATTCTAAAACATTGGTACAGCCTTTTAAAATGTTGGTAGGGCCTTTTAAAACGTTGGTAGGGCCTTTTAAAACGTTGGTAGGGCCTTTCAAAATGTTGGAAGCGCGTTTTAAAACTTTGGTAGGGCCTTTTAAAACGTTGGTAGGGCCTTTTAAAACGTTGGTAGGGCCTTTTAAAATGTTGGAAGCACTTTTTAAAACGTTGGTAGGGCCTTTTAAAACATTGGTAGGGCCTTTTAAAACATTGATAGGGCCTTTTAAAACATTTCTAGGGCCTTTTCAAACATTGGTAGGGCTTTTAAAACATTGGTAGGGCCTTTTAAAACGTTGGTAGGGCCTTTTAAAACGTTGGTAGGGCATTTTAAAACGTTGGAAGCGCGTTTTAAAACGTTGGTAGGGCTTTTTAAAACATTGGTAGGACCTTTTAAAACGTTGGTAGGGCCATTTCAAACGTTGGTAGGGCCTTTTAAAATGTTGGTAGGGCCTTTTAAAACGTTGGTAGGGCCTTTTAAGACGTTGGTAGGGCCTTTTAAATCGTTGGAAGCGCGTTTTAAAACGTTGGTAGGGCCTTTTAAAACATTGATAGGGCCTTTTAAAACGTTGGTAGGGCCTTTTAAAATGTTGGTAGGGCCTTTTAAAACGTTGGTAGGGCCTTTTAAAACGTTGGTAGGGCCTTTTCAGACGTTGGTAGGGCCTTTTAAAACATTGGAAGGGCCTGTTAAAATGTTGGAAGGGCGTTTTAAAACGTTGGTAGGGCCTTTTAAAATGTTGGAAGGGCGTTTTAAAACGTTGGTAGGGCCTTTTAAAATGTTGTAAGGGCGTTTTAAAACATTGGTAGGGCCTTTTAAAACATTGGTAGGGCATTTTAAAACGTTGGTAGGGCCTTTTAAAATGTTGGAAGCGCGTTTTAAAACGTTGGTAGGGCTTTTTAAAACGTTGGTAGGGCCTTTTAAAACGTTGGTAGGGCCATTTCAAACGTTGGTAGGGCCTTTTAAAACATTTCTAGGGCCTTTTAAAAGATTGGTAGGGCATTTTAAAACGTTGGTACAGCCTTTTAAAATGTTGGTAGGGCCTTTTAAAACGTTGGTAGGGCCTTTTAAAACGTTGGTAGGGCCTTTCAAAATGTTGGAAGCGCGTTTTAAAACTTTGGTAGGGCCTTTTAAAACGTTGGTAGGGCCTTTTAAAACGTTGGTAGGGCCTTTTAAAATGTTGGAAGCACTTTTTAAAACGTTGGTAGGGCCTTTTAAAACATTGGTAGGGCCTTTTAAAACATTTCTAGGGCCTTTTCAAACATTGGTAGGGCTTTTAAAACATTGGTAGGGCCTTTTAAAACGTTGGTAGGGCCTTTTAAAACGTTGGTAGGGCCTTTCAAAATGTTGGAAGCGCGTTTTAAAACGTTGGTAGGGCCTTTTAAAACGTTGGTAGGGCCTTTTAAAACGTTGGTAGGGCCTTTTAAAATGTTGGAAGCACTTTTTAAAACGTTGGTAGGGCCTTTTAAAACATTGGTAGGGCCTTTTAAAACATTGGTAGGATATTTTAAAACCTTGGTAGGGCCTTTTAAAACATTGATAGGGCCTTTTAAAACATTTCTAGGGCCTTTTCAAACATTGGTAGGGCTTTTAAAACATTGGTAGGGCCTTTTAAAACGTTGGTAGGGCCTTTTAAAACGTTGGTAGGGCATTTTAAAACGTTGGAAGCGCGTTTTAAAACGTTGGTAGGGCTTTTTAAAACATTGGTAGGACCTTTTAAAACGTTGGTAGGGCCATTTCAAACGTTGGTAGGGCCTTTTAAAATGTTGGTAGGGCCTTTTAAAACGTTGGTAGGGCCTTTTAAGACGTTGGTAGGGCCTTTTAAATCGTTGGAAGCGCGTTTTAAAACGTTGGTAGGGCCTTTTAAAACATTGATAGGGCCTTTTAAAACGTTGGTAGGGCCTTTTAAAATGTTGGTAGGGCCTTTTAAAACGTTGGTAGGGCCTTTTAAAACGTTGGTAGGGCCTTTTCAGACGTTGGTAGGGCCTTTTAAAACATTGGAAGGGCCTGTTAAAATGTTGGAAGGGCGTTTTAAAACGTTGGTAGGGCCTTTTAAAATGTTGGAAGGGCGTTTTAAAACGTTGGTAGGGCCTTTTAAAATGTTGTAAGGGCGTTTTAAAACATTGGTAGGGCCTTTTAAAACATTGGTAGGGCATTTTAAAACGTTGGTAGGGCCTTTTAAAATGTTGGAAGCGCGTTTTAAAACGTTGGTAGGGCTTTTTAAAACGTTGGTAGGGCCTTTTAAAACGTTGGTAGGGCCATTTCAAACGTTGGTAGGGCCTTTTAAAACATTTCTAGGGCCTTTTAAAAGATTGGTAGGGCATTTTAAAACGTTGGTACAGCCTTTTAAAATGTTGGTAGGGCCTTTTAAAACGTTGGTAGGGCCTTTTAAAACGTTGGTAGGGCCTTTCAAAATGTTGGAAGCGCGTTTTAAAACTTTGGTAGGGCCTTTTAAAACGTTGGTAGGGCCTTTTAAAACGTTGGTAGGGCCTTTTAAAATGTTGGAAGCACTTTTTAAAACGTTGGTAGGGCCTTTTAAAACATTGGTAGGGCCTTTTAAAACATTTCTAGGGCCTTTTCAAACATTGGTAGGGCTTTTAAAACATTGGTAGGGCCTTTTAAAACGTTGGTAGGGCCTTTTAAAACGTTGGTAGGGCCTTTCAAAATGTTGGAAGCGCGTTTTAAAACGTTGGTAGGGCCTTTTAAAACGTTGGTAGGGCCTTTTAAAACGTTGGTAGGGCCTTTTAAAATGTTGGAAGCACTTTTTAAAACGTTGGTAGGGCCTTTTAAAACATTGGTAGGGCCTTTTAAAACATTGGTAGGATATTTTAAAACCTTGGTAGGGCCTTTTTTAAATGTTGGTAGGGCCTTTTAAAACGTTGGTAGGGCCTTTTAAAACATTGGTAGGGCCTTTTACAACGTTGCTGGGGCCTTTTAAAACGTTGGTACAGCCTTTTAAAACGTTGGTAGGACATTTTAAAACATTGGTAGGGCCTTTTTAAAATGTTGGTAGGGCCATATTGTTACGACTTTGGCCGAGGCTGCCTCCCCCCTTGTTCGGGCAGGCTTCGGCATTCGTCGTCACCGGCTTACTAACCACTGCCGCCCCAATGATCATCACAATTGTCTTGTCTTGTCAATCACACACACCTGGTTCTTATCCGCTCATTAGTCCATGTATAAGTGTTCCCTCTGCCCCCTTGTCCTTGTGGGTGATTGTTAGTTGTGCCTATGTATTATTGGATTCTACAGTTACAGTGTGTTTGCCAGGGATGAGTGTTTCCCCTGTGCCTGTTTCGTTGATCGCTATTTGAGTGCAGTTGTGTGTCAATGAAGGAATAAACTCTGTTTTCGGTGATTAACCTCCTGGTAGGGCATTTTAAAACGTTGGTAGGGCCTTTTAAAATGTTGGAAGCGCGTTTTAAAACGTTGGTAGGGCTTTTTAAAACGTTGGTAGGGCCTTTAAAACGTTGGTAGGGCCTTTTAAAACGTTGGTAGGGCCATTTCAAACATTGGTAGGGCCTTTTAAAACATTTCTAGGGCCTTTTAAAAGATTGGTAGGGCATTTTAAAACGTTGGTACAGCCTTTTAAAATGTTGGTAGGGCCTTTTAAAACGTTGGTAGGGCCTTTTAAAACGTTGGTAGGGCCTTTCAAAATGTTGGAAGCGCGTTTTAAAACGTTGGTAGGGCCTTTTAAAACGTTGGTAGGGACTTTTAAAACGTTGGTAGGGCCTTTTAAAATGTTGGAAGCACTTTTTAAAACGTTGGTAGGGCCTTTTAAAACATTGGTAGGGCCTTTTAAAACATTGATAGGGCCTTTTAAAACATTTCTAGGGCCTTTTCAAACATAGGTAGGGCCTTTTAATACATTGGTATGGCCTTTTAAAACGTTGGTAGGGCCTTTTAAAATGTTGGTAGGGCCTTTTAAAACATTGGTAGGCCATTTTAAAACGTTGGTACAGCCTTTTAAAATGTTGGTAGGGCCTTTTAAAACGTTGGTAGGGCCTTTTACAACGTTGCTGGGGCCTTTTAAAACGTTGGTACAGCCTTTTAAAACGTTGGTAGGATATTTTAAAACATTGGTAGGGCCTTTTTAAAATGTTGGTAGGGCCATATTGTTACGACTTTGGCCGAGGCTGCCTACCCCCTTGTTCGGGCAGGCTTCGGCATTCGTCGTCACCGGCTTACTAACCACTGCCGCCCCAATCATCATCACAATTGTCTTGTCTTGTCAATCACACACACCTGGTTCTTATCCGCTCATTAGTCCATGTATAAGTGTTCCCTCTGCCCCCTTGTCCTTGTGGGTGATTGTTAGTTGTGCCTATGTATTATTGGATTCTACAGTTACAGTGTGTTTGCCAGGGATGAGTGTTTCCCCTGTGCCTGTTTCGTTGATCGCTATTTGAGTGCAGTTGTGTGTCAATGAAGGAATAAACTCTGTTTTCGGTGATTAACCTCCTGCGCCTGACTCCTTCCATCACACTCATCAAACATATAAAACATTGGTAGGGCCTTTTAAAACATTGGTAGGGCCTTTTAAATCGTTGGTAGGGCCATTTCAAACGTTGGTAGGGCCTTTTAAAACATTTCTAGGGCCTTTTAAAACATTGGTAGGACATTTTAAAACGTTGGTACAGCCTTTTAAAATGTTGGTAGGGCCTTTTAAAACGTTGGTAGGGCCTTTTAAAATGTTGGTAGGGCATTTTAAAACGTTGGTAGGGCATTTTAAAACGTTGGTAGGGCCTTTTAAAATGTTGGAAGCGCGTTTTAAAACGTTGGTAGGGCTTTTTAAAACGTTGGTAGGGCCTTTTAAAACGTTGGTAGGGCCATTTCAAACGTTGGTAGGGCCTTTTAAAACATTTCTTGGGCCTTTTAAAAGATTGGTAGGGCATTTTAAAACGTTGGTACAGCCTTTTAAAATGTTGGTAGGGCCTTTTAAAACGTTGGTAGGGCCTTTTAAAACGTTGGTAGGGCCTTTCAAAATGTTGGAAGCGCATTTTAAAACTTTGGTAGGGCCTTTTAAAACGTTGGTAGGGCCTTTTAAAACGTTGGTAGGGCCTTTTAAAATGTTGGAAGCACTTTTTAAAACGTTGGTAGGGCCTTTTAAAACATTAGTAGGGTCTTTTAAAACATTGATAGGGCCTTTTAAAACATTTCTAGGGCCTTTTCAAACATTGGTAGGGCTTTTAAAACATTGGTAGGGCCTTTTAAAACGTTGGTAGGGCCTTTTAAAACGTTGGTAGGGCATTTTAAAAAGTTGGAAGCGCGTTTTAAAACGTTGGTAGGGCTTTTTAAAACATTGGTAGGGCCTTTTAAAACGTTGGTAGGGCCATTTCAAACGTTGGTAGGGCCTTTTAAAATGTTGGTAGGGCCTTTTAAAACGTTGGTAGGGCCTTTTAAATCGTTGGAAGCGCGTTTTAAAACGTTGGTAGGGCCTTTTAAAACATTGGTAGGGCCTTTTAAAACGTTGGTAGGGCCTTTTAAAATGTTGGTAGGGCCTTTTAAAACATTGGTAGGGCCTTTTAAAACGTTGGTAGGGCCTTTTAAAATGTTGGAAGGGCGTTTTAAAACGTTGGTAGGGCCTTTTCAGACGTTGGTAGGGCCTTTTAAAACATTGGAAGGGCCTTTTAAAATGTTGGAAGGGCGTTTTAAATCGTTGGTAGGGCCTTTTAAAATGTTGGAAGGGCGTTTTAAAACGTTGGTAGGGCCTTTTAAAATGTTGTAAGGGCGTTTTAAAACATTGGTAGGGCCTTTTAAAACGTTGGTAGGGCCTTTTAAAATGTTGGTAGGGCCTTTTAAAACATTGGTAGGGCCTTTTAAAACGTTGGTAGGGCCTTTTAAAATGTTGGAAGGGCGTTTTAAAACGTTGGTAGGGCCTTTTCAGACGTTGGTAGGGCCTTTTAAAACATTGGAAGGGCCTTTTAAAATGTTGGAAGGGCGTTTTAAATCGTTGGTAGGGCCTTTTAAAATGTTGGAAGGGCGTTTTAAAACGTTGGTAGGGCCTTTTAAAATGTTGTAAGGGCGTTTTAAAACATTGGTAGGGCCTTTTAAAACAATGGTAGAGCCTTTTAAAACGTTGGTAGGGCCTTTTAAAACATTTCTAGGGCCTTTTAAAACATTGGTAGGGCCTTTTAAAATGTTGGTAGGGCATTTTAAAACGTTGGTAGGGCCTTTTAAAATGTTGGAAGCGCGTTTTAAAACGTTGGTAGGGCTTTTTAAAACGTTGGTAGGGCCTTTTAAAACGTTGGTAGGGCCATTTCAAACGTTGGTAGGGCCTTTAAAAAAAATTCTAGGGCCTTTTAAAAGATTGGTAGGGCATTTTAAAACGTTGGTACAGCCTTTTAAAATGTTGGTAGGGCCTTTTAAAACGTTGGTAGGGCCTTTTAAAACGTTGGTAGGGCCTTTCAAAATGTTGGAAGCGCGTTTTAAAACTTTGGTAGGGCCTTTTAAAACGTTGGTAGGGCCTTTTAAAACGTTGTTAGGGCCTTTTAAAATGTTGGAAGCACTTTTTAAAACGTTGGTAGGGCCTTTTAAAACATTGGTAGGGCCTTTTAAAACATTGATAGGGCCTTTTAAAACATTTCTAGGGCCTTTTCAAACATTGGTAGGGCTTTTAAAACATTGGTAGGGCCTTTTAAAACGTTGGTAGGGCCTTTTAAAACGTTGGTAGGGCATTTTAAAACGTTGGAAGCGCGTTTTAAAACGTTGGTAGGGCTTTTTAAAACATTGGTAGGGCCTTTTAAAACGTTGGTAGGGCCATTTCAAACGTTGGTAGGGCCTTTTAAAATGTTGGTAGGGCCTTTTAAAACGTTGGTAGGGCCTTTTAAGACGTTGGTAGGGCCTTTTAAATCGTTGGAAGCGCGTTTTAAAACGTTGGTAGGGCCTTTTAAAACATTGATAGGGCCTTTTAAAACGTTGGTAGGGCCTTTTAAAATGTTGGTAGGGCCTTTTAAAACGTTGGTAGGGCCTTTTAAAACGTTGGTAGGGCCTTTTCAGACGTTGGTAGGGCCTTTTAAAACATTGGAAGGGCCTGTTAAAATGTTGGAAGGGCGTTTTAAAACGTTGGTAGGGCCTTTTAAAATGTTGGAAGGGCGTTTTAAAACGTTGGTAGGGCCTTTTAAAATGTTGTAAGGGCGTTTTAAAACATTGGTAGGGCCTTTTAAAACATTGGTAGGGCCTTTTAAAACGTTGGTAGGGCCTTTTAAAACATTTCTAGGGCCTTTTAAAACGTTGGAAGGGCCTTTAAAATGTTGGTAGGGCCTTTTAAAACATTTCTAGGGCCTTTTAAAACGTTGGTTAGGCCTTTTAAAATGTTGGAAGGGCATTTTAAAACATTGGTAGGGCCTTTTAAAACATTGGTAGGGCCTTTTAAAACATTGGTAGGATCTTTTAAAACATTGGTAGGGCCTTTTCAGACGTTGGTAGGGCCTTTTAAAACATTGGAAGGGCCTTTTAAATTTTTGGAAGGGCATTTTAAAACGTTGGTAGGGCCTTTTAAAATGTTGGAAGGGCGTTTTAAAACGTTGGTAGGGCCTTTTAAAATGTTGTAAGGGCGTTTTAAAACATTGGTAGGGCCTTTTAAAACATTTCTAGGGCCTTTTAAAACGTTGGAAGGGCCTTTAAAATGTTGGAAGGGCGTTTTAAAATGTTGGTTAGGCCTTTTAAAATGTTGGAAGGGCATTTTAAAACATTGGTAGGGCCTTTTAAAACATTGGTAGGGCCTTTTAAAACATTGGTACAGCCTTTTAAAACGTTGGTAGGGCCTTTTAAAACGTTGGAAGGGCCTTTTAAACGTTGGTAGGGCCTTTTAAAACATTGGTAGGGCCTTTTAAATGTTGGTAGGGCCTTTTAAAACATTGGTAGGGCCTTTTAAAATGTTGGAAGGGCAAACGGTATGACTGGTTATATTGCTTTGTTAAGACCTGACTGGGTCCAGCACCAAACGGTATGACTCGTTATATTGCTTTGTTAAGACCTGACTGGGTCCAGCACCAAACGGTATGACTCGTTATATTGCTTTGTTAAGACCTGACTGGGTCCAGCACCAAACGGTATGACTCGTTATATTGCTTTGTTAAGACCTGACTGGGTCCAGCACCAAACGGTATGACTCGTTATATTGCTTTGTTAAGACCTGACTGGGTCCAGCACCAAACGGTATGACTCGTTATATTGCTTTGTTAAGACCTGACTGGGTCCAGCACCAAACGGTATGACTCGTTATATTGCTTTGTTAAGACCTGACTGGGTCCAGCACCAAACGGTATGACTCGTTATATTGCTTTGTTAAGACCTGACTGGGTCCAGCACCAAACGGTATGACTCGTTATATTGCTTTGTTAAGACCTGACTGGGTCCAGCACCAAACGGTATGACTCGTTATATTGCTTTGTTAAGACCTGACTGGGTCCAGCACCAAACTGTATGACTCGTTATATTGCTTTGTTAAGACCTGACTGGGTCCAGCACCAAACGGTATGACTCGTTATATTGCTTTGTTAAGACCTGACTGGGTCCAGCACCAAACGGTATGACTCGTTATATTGCTTTGTTAAGACCTGACTGGGTCCAGCACCAAATGGTATGACTCGTTATATTGCTTTGTTAAGACCTGACTGGGTCCAGCACCAAACGGTATGACTCGTTATATTGCTTTGTTAAGACCTGACTGGGTCCAGCACCAAACGGTATGACTCGTTATATTGCTTTGTTAAGACCTGACTGGGTCCAGCACCAAATGGTATGACTCTTTATATTGCTTTGTTAAGACCTGACTGGGTCCAGCACCAAATGGTATGACTCGTTATATTGCTTTGTTAAGACCTGACTGGGTCCAGCACCAAACGGTATGGCTGGTTATATTGCTTTGTTAAGACCTGACTGGGTCCAGCACCAAACGGTATGGCTGGTTATATTGCTTTGTTAAGACCTGACTGGGTCCAGCACCAAACGGTATGGTTGGTTATACCTCATAGGACTGTATTGAATGTTAGAGGGGACATCTTAGGAATGTATTGACTGTTAGAGGGAACCACATAGGACTGTATTGAATGTTAGCGGGATCCTTATTGGACTGTATTGAAATTTAGAGAGGACCTCATAGGACTATATTGACTGTATAGTCGATCTCATAGGACTATATTGACTGTATAGTCGATCTCATAGGACTGTATTGACTGTTAGAGTGGACCTCATTGGACTGTATTGAGTGTTAGAAGGATCCTTATAGGAATGTATTGACTGTTAGAGTGGACCTCATTGGACTGTATTGACTGTTAGAGTGGACCTCATAGGACTGTATTGACTGGAGAGGGGACCACATAGGACTGTATTGACTGTTAGAGGGATCCTTATAGGACTGTATTGAAATTTAGAAAGGACCTCATAGGACTATATTGACTGTATAGTCGATCTCATAGGACTATATTGACTGTATAGTCGATCTCATAGGACTGTATTGACTGTTAAAGGGGACCTCATTGGACTGTATTGACTGTTAAAGGGGACCTCATTGGACTGTATTGACTGTTAGAGGGATCCTCATAGGACTGTATTGACTGTTAGAGTGGACCTCATATGACTATATTGACTGTTAGAGTGGATCTCATTGGACTGTATTGACTGTTAAAGGGGACCTCATAGGACTATATTGGCTGTTAGAGTGGACCTCATTGGACTGTATTGACTGTTAAAGGGGACCTCATAGGACTGTATTGAATGTTAGAAGGGACCTCATAGGACTGTATTGAATGTTAGAGGGAACCTCATAGGACTGTATTGACTGTTAGAGGGATCCTCATTGGACTGTATTGAATGTTAGAGGGATTCTCATTGGACTGCATTGACTGTTTTAAAGGACCTCATAGGACTGTATTGACTGTTAGAAGTCACTTCATAGGACTGTATTGACTGTTAGAATGGATCAAATAGGACTGTATTGACTGTTAAAAGGGACCTCATTGGACTGTATTGAATGTTTAAGGGATCCTCATAGGAGTGTATTGACTGTTATAGGGATCCTCATAGGACTGTATTGAATGTTAGAGGGAACCTCATAGGACTGTATTGAAAATTAGAGGGATCCTCATTGGACTGTATTGCATGTTTAAGGGATCCTCATAGGACTGTATTGACTGTTAAAGGGGACCTCATAGGACTGTATTGAATGTTAGAAGGGACCTCATAGGACTGTATTGACTGTTAAAGGGGACCTCATAGGACTGTATTGAATGTTAGAAGGGACCTCATAGGACTGTATTGACTGTTAGAGGGATCCTCATAGGACTGTATTGAATGTTAGAGGGATCATCATTGGACTGTATTGACTGTTTTAAAGGACCTCATAGGACTGTATTGACTGTTAGAAGTGACTTCATAGGACTGTATTGACTGTTAGAATGGATCAAATAGGACTGTATTGACTGTTAAAGGGGACCTCATTGGACTGTATTAAATGTTTAAGGGATCCTCATAGGAGTGTATTGACTGTTATAGGGATCCTCATAGGACTGTATTGAATGTTAGAAGGGACCTCATAGGACTGTATTGAATGTTAGAGGGAACCTCATAGGACTGTATTGAAAATTAGAGGGATCCTCATTGGACTGTATTGAATGTTTAAGGGATCCTCATAGGACTGTATTGACTGTTAAAGGGGACCTCATAGGACTGTATTGAATGTTAGAAGGGACCTCATAGGACTGTATTGACTGTTAAAGGGGACCTCATAGGACTGTATTGCATGTTAGAAGGGACCTCATAGGACTGTATTGACTGTTAGAGGGATCCTTATAGGACTGTATTGAATGTTAGAGGGAACCTCATAGGACTGTATTGAATGTTAGAGGGATTCTCATTGGACTGCATTTACTGTTTTAAAGGACCTCATAGGACTGTATTGACTGTTAAAAGTGACTTCATAGGACTGTATTGACTGTTAGAATGGATAAAATAGGACTGTATTGACTGTTAAAGGGGACCTCATTGGACTGTATTGAATGTTTAAGGGGACCTCATAGGACTGTATTGACTGTTAGAGCGACACTCATAGGACTGTATTGAATGTAAGAGGGATCCTCATAGGACTGTATTGACTGTTAGAAGTGACTTCATAGGACTGTATTGACTGTTAGAATGGATCAAATAGGACTGTATTGACTGTTAAAGGGGACCTCATTGGACTGTATTGAATGTTTAGGGGATCCTCATAGGAGTGTATTGACTGTTATAGGGATCCTCATAGGACTGTATTGAATGTTAGAAGGGACCTCATAGGACTGTATTGAATATTAGAGGGATCCTCATAGGACTGTATTGAATGTTAGAAGGGACCTCATAGGACTGTATTGAATATTAGAGGGATCCTCATTGGACTGTATTGAATGTTTAAGGGATCCTCATAGGACTGTATTGACTATTAAGGGGGACCTCATAGGACTGTATTGAATGTTAGAAGGGACCTCATAGGACTGTATTGACTATTAAGGGGGACCTCATAGGACTGTATTGACTGTTAGAGGGATCCTCATTGGACTGTATTGAATGTTAGAGGGATTCACATTGGACTGCATTGACTGTTTTAAAGGACCTCATAGGACTGTATTGACTGTTAGAAGTGACTTCATAGGACTGTATTGACTGTTAGAATGGATCAAATAGGACTGTATTGACTGTTAAAGGGGACCTCATTGGACTGTATTGAATGTTTAAGGGATCCTAATAGGAGTGTATTGACTGTTAGAGGGAACCTCATAGGACTGTATTGAATGTTTAAGGGATCCTTATAGGACTGTATTGACTGTTAGAGTGGATCTCATAGAATTGTATTGAATGTTAGAGGGGACCTCATAGGACTGTATTGAATGTTAGAGGGAACCTCATAGGACTGTATTGACTGTTAGAGTGGATCTCATAGAATTGTATTGAATGTTAGAGGGGACCTCATAGGACTGTATTGAATGTTAGAGTGGATCTCATAGAATTGTATTGAGTGTTAGAGGGATCCTCATAGGACTGTATTGATATCTCTATTGATATGACATAATATCTTATGTTTCACGGAGTCGTGGCTGAATGACAACAATGACAACATTCAGCTAGCAGGCTATACGCTACATCGGCAGGACAGAACGGCAGACTCGGGTAAGACGAGGGGTGGCGGTCTCTGTATTTTTGTAAACAACAGCTGGTGCACAAAATCAAATACTAAGGAAGTCTCAAGGTTTTGCTCGCCTGAGGTAGAGTATCTTATGATAAGCTGTAGACCACACTATTTACCAAGAGAGTTTTCATCTATACTTTTCATAGCTGTCTATTTACCACCACAAACCAATGCTGGCATTAAGATTGCACTGAATGAGTTGTACAAGGCCATTAATCAACAGGAAAACGCTCATCCAGATGCAGCGCTCCTAGTAGCAGGGGACTTTAATGCAGGGAAACTTAAATCCGTTCTACCTCATTTCTACCAGCATGTTAAATGTGCAACCAGAGGGGAAAAAACTCTAGACCACCTTTACTCCACACACAGAGACGCATACAAAGCTCTCCCTCGCCCTCCATTTGGCAAATCTGACCATAACTCTATCCTCCTGATTCCTGCTTATAAGCAAAAACTGAAGCAGGAAGCACCAGTGACTCGGCTAATAAAAAAGTGGTCAGATGACGCAGATGCTAAGCTACAGGACTGTTTTGCTAGCACAGACTGGAACATGTTCAGGGATTCTTCAGACAGCATTGAGGAGTACACCACATCAGTCACTGGCTTCATCAATAAGTGCATCGATGATGTCGTCCCCACAGTGACCGTACGTACATACCCCAACCAGAAGCCATGGATTACAGGAAACATCCGCACTGAGCTAAAGGGTAGAGCTGCCGCTTTCAAGGAACGGGACTCTAACCCGGACGCTTATAAGAAATCCCGCTATGACCTCCGACGAACCATCAAACAGGCAAAGAGTCAATACAGGTCTAAGATTGAATCATACTACACTGGCTCTGACGCTCGTCGGATGTGGCAGGGCTTGAAAACTATTACAGACTACAAAGGGAAGCACAGCCGCGAGCTGCCCAGTGACACAAGCCTACCAGACGAGCTAAACCACTTCTATGCTCGCTTCGAGGCAAGCAACACTGAAGCATGCATGAGAGCACCAGCTGTTCCGGACGACTATGTGATCACGCTCTCCGTAGCCGATGTGAGTAAGACTTTTAAGCAGGTCAACATTCACAAGGCCGCAGGGCCAGACGGATTACCAGGACGTGTACTCCGAGCATGTGCTGACCAACTGGCAAGTGTCTTCACTGACATTTTCAACATGTCCCTGACTGAGTCTGTAATACCAACATGTTTCAAGCAGACCACCATAGTCCCCGTGCCCAAGAACTCTAAGATAACCTGCCTAAATGACTACCGACCCGTGGCACTGACGTCTGTAGCCATGAAGTGCTTTGAAAGACTGGTCATGGCTCACATCAACAGCATAATCCCAGAAACCCTAGACCCACTCCAATTTGCATACCGCCCCAACAGATCCACAGATGATGCAATCTCTATCGCACTCCACACTGCCCTTTCCCACCTGGACAAGAGGAACACCTACGTGAGAATGCTATTCATTGACTACAGCTCAGCATTCAACACCATAGTGCCCTCAAAGCTCATCACTAAGCTAAGGATCCTGGGACTAAACACCTCCCTCTGCAACTGGATCCTGGACTTCCTGACGGGCCGCCCCCAGGTGGTAAGGGTAGGTAACAACACATCTGCCACACTGATCCTCAACACGGGGGCCCCTCAGGGGTGCGTGCTCAGTCCCCTCCTGTACTCTCTGTTCACCCATGACTGCATGGCCAGGCACGACTCCAACACCATCATTAAGTTTGCCGACGACACAACAGTGGTAGGCCTGATCACCGACAACGATGAGACAGCCTATAGGGAGGAGGTCAGAGATCTGGCCGTGTGGTGCCAGGACAACAACCTCTCCCTCAACGTGACCAAGACAAAGGAGATGATTGTGGACTACAGGAAAAAAAAGAGGACTGAGCACGCCCCCATTCTCATCGACGGGGCTGTAGTGGAACAGGTTGAGAGCTTCAAGTTCCTTGGTGTCCACATCACCAACGAACTATCATGGTCCAAACACACCAAGACAGTCGTGAAGAGGGCACGACAAAGCCTATTCCCCCTCAGGAGACTAAAAAGATTTGGCATGGGTCCTCAGATCCTCAAAAAATTCTACAGCTGCACCATCGAGAGCATCCTGACTGGTTGCATCACCGCCTGGTATGGCAACTGCTTGGCCTCTGACCGCAAGGCACTACAGAGGGTAGTGCGTACGGCCCAGTACATCACTGGGGCAAAGCTCCCTGCCATCCAGGACCTCTATACCAGGCGGTGTCAGAGGAAGGCCCTCAAAATTGTCAAAGACTCCAGTCACCCTAGTCATAGACTGTTCTCTCTGCTACCGCACGGCAAGCGGTACCGGAGTGCCAAGTCTAGGTCCAAAAGACTTCTCAACAGCTTCTACCCCCAAGCCATAAGACTCCTGAACAGCTAATCATGGCTACCCGGACTATTTGCACTGCCCCCCCACCCCATCCTTTTTACGCTGCTGCTACTCTGTTAAGTATTTATGCATAGTCACTTTAACTCTACCCACATGTACATATTACCTCAACTAGCCGGTGCCCCCGCACATTGACTATGCAACGGTACCCCCCTGTATATATAGCCTCCCTACTGTCACTTTATTCTATTGTATATATAGCCTCCCTACTGTCACTTTATTTTTTTTTACTTCTGCTCTTTTTTTCTCAACACTTTTTTGTTGTTGTTTTATTCTTACTTTTTTGTTTAAAATAAATGCACTGTTGGTTAAGGGCTGTAAGTAAGCATTTCACTGTAATGTCTGCACCTGTTGTATTCGGCGCATGTGACCAATAAAATTTGATTTGATTTGATTTGATTTGATTTGAATGTTAGAGGGATTCTAATAGGACTGTATTGACTGTTAGAAAGGACTTCATACGACTGTATTGACTGTTAGAAAGGACCTCATAGGACAGTATTGACTGTTAGATGGATCCTCATAGTACTACATTGACTTTTAGAAATGACTTAATAGGACTGTATTGACTGATAGAAGGGACGTCATAGGACTGTATTGAATGTCAGAGGGATCCTCACAGGACTGTATTGACTGTTAGAAATGACTTAATAGGACTGTATTGACTGTCAGAGGGGACCTTATAGGACTGTATTGACTATCAGAGGGGACCTCATAGGACTGTATTGACTGTTAGTGGGATTGTCATAGGACTGTATTTACTGTTAGAGTGGATCAAATAGAACTGTATTGACTGTTAAAGGGGACCTCATTGGACTGTATTGAATGTTAGAAGGGATCCTAATAGGAGTGTATTTACTGTTATAGGGATCCTCATAGGACTGTATTGAATGTTAGAGGACTCCTAATAGGACTGTATTGAATGTTTAAGGGATCCTCATAGGACTGTATTGACTGTTAGAGGGATCCTAATAGGACTGTATTGAATGTTTAAGGGATCCTCATAGGACTGTATTGACTGTTAGAGGGATCCTAATAGTACTGTATTGAATGTTTAAGGGATCCTCATAGGACTGTATTGACTGTTAGAAAGGACCTCATAGGACAGTATTGACTGTTAGATGGATCCTCATAGTACTACATTGACTTTTAGAAATGACTTAATAGGACTGTATTGACTGTTAGAAGGGACGTCATAGGACTGTATTGAATGTCAGAGGGATCCTCACAGGACTGTATTGACTGTTAGAAATGACTTAATAGGACTGTATTGACTGTCAGAGGGGACCTTATAGGACTGTATTGACTGTCAGAGGGGACCTCATAGGACTGTATTGATTGTTAAAGGGGACCTCATCGGACTGTATTGACTGTTGGAGGGGACCTATAGATGATTTTCAAGTACATATGTTGTAGAATTAAACACCTATATGCCTTAAATGGTTATTGATTGAGAACCAGTTGAAGGGTTAATACAGAGCAGAGACATTGATGTGTTTTTCATAAACTCCCTGCAGCTGGTCTGGTTATGTCAATGACATGTGATGGAGATGCGACTCCTGGTGATGGCTGTGTGGAGATTGGAGTAACAATGGAACTAGTGTTATCATTTGTTTGTGCTTATGACCTTATGACCTGACACACATGGCCACATGCACATAATCTCAAGGGTCAGGGAGGATGGTAAATGATAAATGCTTAAATGTATGTGGTTGAGAATGGGTTATGCATGACATGTTTAAACCATGTTTAAGTATTAATTTATATGTTTTATAATGTGTTATGAAATGATAAAGGTAAAACAGAATGAACATGATTGATACTTTGTACTCCAGATGCATGCCTGGATAGTGAATATAGTCAATACAGAGTGTGATTGTTCTTTAACGTATGTATGTACATAATTTTTTGAGTCATGCCACTAATAAGATACAGAGGCCCCATTTAGAGAAGCGCAAGTAGCCCTCGTGAGTAGCCAACATGTGATACTGAAAGATGTTATTAATTCACATAGGGAGGAGTAACTATCAGTTGTATCAGTGTGACTATGCATTTGTGTCTGTATAAAAGGAGCGCTCCGGTTCAGGGCAAGCAGTTGTTCCATGGAGCAAGCTCGGCTTTGTTATGCAAATAATACAAGTCTAAATACACAAGTTCGAGTCTCTTGAGAAATATTTTTAAGGTGACTACTTTTTGAGTCAAATATTTCTACGACAGACCTCATAGGACTGCATTGGCTGTAAGAAGGGATGTCATAGGACTGTATTGACTGTCAGAAGGAACTTCATAGGACTGTATTGACTGTCAGAGAGATCCTCATAGGACTGTATTGACTGTTAGAGTGGACCTCATAGGACTATATTGACTGTTAGAGTGGACCTCATTGGACTGTATTGACTGTTAAAGGGGACCTCATAGGACTATATTGGCTGTTAGAGTGGACCTCATTGGACTGTATTGACTGTTAAAGGGGACCTCATAGGACTGTATTGAATGTTAGAGGGAACCTCATAGGACTGTATTGACTGTTAGAGGGATCCTCATTGGACTGTATTGAATGTTAGAGGGATTCTCATTGGACTGCATTGACTGTTTTAAAGGACCTCATAGGACTGTATTGACTGTTAGAAGTGACTTCATAGGACTGTATTGACTGTTAGAATGGATCAAATAGGACTGTATTGACTGTTAAAGGGGACCTCATTGGACTGTATTGAATGTTTAAGGGATCCTCATAGGAGTGTATTGACTGTTATAGGGATCCTCATAGGACTGTATTGAATGTTAGAGGGAACCTCATAGGACTGTATTGAAAATTAGAGGGATCCTCATTGGACTGTATTGAATGTTTAAGGGATCCTCATAGGACTGTATTGAATGTTAGAAGGGACCTCATAGGACTGTATTGACTGTTAAAGGGAAACTCATAGGACTGTATTGAATGTTAGAAGGGACCTCACAGGACTGTATTGACTGTTAGAGGGATCCTCATAGGACTGTATTGAATGTTAGAGGGATCCTCATTGGACTGTATTGACTGTTTTAAAGGACCTCATAGGACTGTATTGACTGTTAGATGTGACTTCATATGACTGTATTGACTGTTAGAATGGATCAAATAGGACTGTATTGACTGTTAAAGGGGACCTCATTGGACTGTATTGAATGTTTAAGGGATCATCATTGGAGTGTATTGACTGTTATAGGGATCCTCATAGGACTGTATTGAATGTTAGAAGGGACCTCATAGGACTGTATTGAATGTTAGAGGGAACCTCATAGGACTGTATTGAAAATTAGAGGGATCCTCATTGGACTGTATTGAATGTTTAAGGGATCCTCATAGGACTGTATTGACTGTTAAAGGGGACCTCATAGGACTGTATTGAATGTTAGAAGGGACCTCATAGGACTGTATTGAATGTTAGAGGGATCCTTATAGGACTGTATTGAATGTTAGAGGGAACCTCATAGGACTGTATTGAATGTTAGAGGGATTCTCATTGGACTGCATTGACTGTTTTAAAGGACCTCATAGGACTGTATTGACTGTTATAAGTGACTTCATAGGACTGTATTGACTGTTAGAATGGATAAAATAGGACTGTATTGACTGTTAAAGGGGACCTCATTGGACTGTATTGAATGTTTAAGGAATCCTCATAGGACTGTATTGAATGTTTAAGGGATCCTCATAGGACTGTATTGACTTTTAGAGGGATCATTATAGGACTGTATTGACTGAAGAGGGGACCTCATAGGACTGTATTGACTGTTAGTGTGGATCTCATAGAATTGTATTGACTGTTAAAGGGGACCTCATAGGACTGTATTGATTGTTAAAGGGGACCTCATTGGACTGTATTGAATGTTTAAGGGATCCTCATAGGACTGTATTGACTGTTAAAGGGGACCTCATAGGACTGTATTGAATGTTAGAAGGGACCTCATAGGACTGTATTGAATGTTAGAGGGAACCTCATAGGACTGTATTGACTGTTAGAAAGGACCTCATAGGACTGTATTGACTGTTAGAATGGATCAAATAGGACTGTATTGACTGTTAAAGGGGACCTAATTGGACTGTATTGACTGTTAGAGCGACACTCATGGGACTGTATTGAATGTTAGAATGGATCAAATAGGACTGTATTGAATGTAAGAGGGATCCTCATAGGACTGTATTGACTGTTAGAAGTGACTTCATAGGACTGTATTGACTGTTAGAATGGATCAAATAGGACTGTATTGACTGTTAAAGGGGACCTCATTGGACTGTATTGAATGTTTAGGGGATCCTCATAGGAGTGTATTGACTGTTATAGGGATCCTCATAGGACTGTATTGACTGTTAGAAAGGACCTTATAGGACAGTATTGACTGTTAGTGGGATTGTCATAGGACTGTATTTACTGTTAGAGTGGATCAAATAGAACTGTATTGACTGTTAAAGGGGACCTCATTGGACTGTATTGAATGTTAGAAGGGATCCTAATAGGAGTGTATTTACTGTTATAGGGATCCTCATAGGACTGTATTGACTGTTTAAGGGGACCTCATAGGACTTTATTGACTGTTAGAGCGACACTCATAGGACTGTATTGAATGTTAGAGGGAACCTCATAGGACTGTATTGAAAATTAGAGGAATCCTCATTGGACTGTATTGAATGTTTAAGGGATCCTCATAGGACTGTATTGACTATTAAGGGGGACCTCACAGGACTGTATTGAATGTTAGAAGGGACCTCATAGGACTGTATTGACTATTAAGGGGGACCTCATAGGACTGTATTGACTGTTAGAGGGATCCTCATTGGACTGTATTGAATGTTAGAGGGATTCTCATTGGACTGCATTGACTGTTTTAAAGGACCTCATAGGACTGTATTGACTGTTAGAAGTGACTTCATAGGACTGTATTGACTGTTAGAATGGATCAAATAGGACTGTATTGACTGTTAAAGGGGACCTCATTGGACTGTATTGAATGTTTAAGGGATCCTAATAGGAGTGTATTGACTGTTAGAGGGAACCTCATAGGACTGTATTGAATGTTTAAGGGATCCTTATAGGACTGTATTGACTGTTAGAGTGGATCTCATAGAATTGTATTGAATGTTAGAGGGGACCTCATAGGACTGTATTGAATGTTAGAGGGAACCTCATAGGACTGTATTGACTGTTAGAGTGGATCTCATAGAATTGTATTGAATGTTAGAGGGGACCTCATAGGACTGTATTGAATGTTAGAGGGATTCTAATAGGACTGTATTGACTGTTAGAGTGGATCTCATAGAATTGTATTGAGTGTTAGAGGGATCCTCATAGGACTGTATTGAATGTTAGAGGGATTCTAATAGGACTGTATTGACTGTTAGAAAGGACCTCATAGGACAGTATTGACTGTTAGATGGATCCTCATAGTACTACATTGACTTTTAGAAATGACTTAATAGGACTGTATTGACTGTTAGAAGGGACGTCATAGGACTGTATTGAATGTCAGAGGGATCCTCACAGGACTGTATTGACTGTTAGAAATGACTTAATAGGACTGTATTGACTGTCAGAGGGGACCTTATAGGACTGTATTGACTGTCAGAGGGGACCTCATAGGACTGTATTGACTGTTAGTGGGATTGTCATAGGACTGTATTTACTGTTAGAGTGGATCAAATAGAACTGTATTGACTGTTAAAGGGGACCTCATTGGACTGTATTGAATGTTAGAAGGGATCCTAATAGGAGTGTATTTACTGTTATAGGGATCCTCATAGGACTGTATTGAATGTTAGAGGGCTCCTAATAGGACTGTATTGAATGTTTAAGGGATCCTCATAGGACTGTATTGACTGTTAGAGGGATCCTAATAGGACTGTATTGAATGTTTAAGGGATCCTCATAGGACTGTATTGACTGTTAGAAAGGACCTCATAGGACAGTATTGACTGTTAGATGGATCCTCATAGTACTACATTGACTTTTAGAAATGACTTAATAGGACTGTATTGACTGTTAGAAGGGACGTCATAGGACTGTATTGAATGTCAGAGGGATCCTCACAGGACTGTATTGACTGTTAGAAATGACTTAATAGGACTGTATTGACTGTCAGAGGGGACCTTATAGGACTGTATTGACTGTCAGAGGGGACCTCATAGGACTGTATTGATTGTTAAAGGGGACCTCATCGGACTGTATTGACTGTTGGAGGGGACCTATAGATGATTTTCAAGTACATATGTTGTAGAATTAAACACCTATATGCCTTAAATGGTTATTGATTGAGAACCAGTTGAAGGGTTAATACAGAGCAGAGACATTGATGTGTTTTTCATAAACTCCCTGCAGCTGGTCTGGTTATGTCAATGACATGTGATGGAGATACGACTCCTGGTGATGGCTGTGTGGAGATTGGAGTAACAATGGAACTAGTGTTATCATTTGTTTGTGCTTATGACCTTATGACCTGACACACATGGCCACATGCACATAATCTCAAGGGTCAGGGAGGATGGTAAATGATAAATGCTTAAATGTATGTGGTTGAGAATGGGTTATGCATGACATGTTTAAACCATGTTTAAGTATTAATTTATATGTTTTATAATGTGTTATGAAATGATAAAGGTAAAACAGAATGAACATGATTGATACTTTGTACTCCAGATGCATGCCTAGATAGTGAATATAGTCAATACAGAGTGTGATTGTTCTTTAACGTATGTATGTACATAATTTTTTGAGTCATGCCACTAATAAGATACAGAGGCCCCATTTAGAGAAGCGCAAGTAGCCCTCGTGAGTAGCCAACATGTGATACTGAAAGATGTTATTAATTCACATAGGGAGGAGTAACTATCAGTTGTATCAGTGTGACTATGCATTTGTGTCTGTATAAAAGGAGCGCTCCGGTTCAGGGCAAGCAGTTGTTCCATGGAGCAAGCTCGGCTTTGTTATGCAAATAATACAAGTCTAAATACACAAGTTCGAGTCTCTTGAGAAATATTTTTAAGGTGACTACTTTTTGAGTCAAATATTTCTACGACAGACCTCATAGGACTGCATTGGCTGTAAGAAGGGAACATCATAGGACTGTATTGACTGTTAGAGGGAACATCATAGGACTGTATTGAATGTTAGAGGGGACCTCATAGGATCGAGAGCATTCTGACTGGTTGCATCACCGCCTGGTATGGCAACTGCTCGGCCTCCGACTGCAAGGCATTAGAGAGGGTAGTGCGTACGGCCCAGCACATCACTGGGGCCAAGCTTCCTGCTATCCAGGACCTCTATACCAGGCGGTGTCAGAGGAAGGCCCTAAAAATTGCCAAAGACTTCAGCCACCCCAGTCATAGACTGTTCTCTCTGCTACCGCACGGCAAGCCGTACCGGAGCGCCAAGTCTAGGTCCAAAAGACTTCTCAACAGCTTCTACCCCAAGCCATAAGACTCCTGTACAGCTAATCATGGCTACCCGGACTATTTGCATTGTACTGTTATTTTATTGTTGCTCTTTAACTATTATTTATTTATATATATATATATATATATATATATATTTTTTTTTTTTTAAAGTTTATTTTAATAAATACTTTCTTAACACTTATTTTTCTTAAAACTGCATTGCTGGTTAAGGGCTTGTAAGTAAGCATTTCACTGTAAGGTTACCTGTTGTATTCAGCCCATTTGACAAATACAATTTTTTTTATTTTTTTTATTTTATTTGATTTGAGGAGAACTGCTCTGAAGAAGAATTGTCTGTTCAGCATTAATGCCATTCTGTTTCTGTCCTGACTAACCCTAACCCAAACCCTAACTGCTCTGTTGAAGAACTGTCTGTTCAGCATTAATGCCATTCTGTTTCTGTCCTGACTAACCCTAACCCAAACCCTAACTGCTCTGTTGAAGAACTGTCTGTTCAGCATTAATGCCATTCTGTTTCTGTCCTGACTAACCCTAACCCAAACCCTAACTGCTCTGTTGAAGAACTGTCTGTTCAGCATTAATGCCATTCTGTTTCTGTCCTGACTAACCCTAACCCAAACCCTAACTGCTCTGTTGAAGAACTGTCTGTTCAGCATTAATGCCATTCTGTTTCTGTCCTGACTAACCCTAACCCAAACCCTAACTGCTCTGTTGAAGAACTGTCTGTTCAGCATTAATGCCATTCTGTTTCTGTCCTGACTAACCCTAACCCAAACCCTAACTGCTCTGTTGAAGAACTGTCTGTTCAGCATTAATGCCATTCTGTTTCTGTCCTGACTAACCCTAACCCAAACCCTAACTGCTCTGTTGAAGAACTGTCTGTTCAGCATTAATGCCATTCTGTTTCTGTCCTGACTAACCCTAACCCAAACCCTAACTGCTCTGTTGAAGAACTGTCTGTTCAGCATTAATGCCATTCTGTTTCTGTCCTGACTAACCCTAACCCAAACCCTAACTGCTCTGTTGAAGAACTGTCTGTTCAGCATTAATGCCATTCTGTTTCTGTCCTGACTAACACTAACCCAAACCCTAACTGCTCTGTTGAAGAACTGTCTGTTCAGCATTAATGCCATTCTGTTTCTGTCCTGACTAACACTAACCCAAACCCTAACTGCTCTGTTGAAGAACTGTCTGTTCAGCATTAATGCCATTCTGTTTCTGTCCTGACTAACCCTATCCTAAACCCTAACTGCTCTGTTGAAGAACTGTCTGTTCAGCATTAATGCCATTCTGTTTCTGTCCTGACTAACCCTAACCCAAACCCTAACTGCTCTGTTGAAGAACTGTCTGTTCAGCATTAATGCCATTCTGTTTCTGTCCTGACTAACCCTAACCCAAACCCTAACTGCTCTGTTGAAGAACTGTCTGTTCAGCATTAATGCCATTCTGTTTCTGTCCTGACTAACCCTAACCCAAACCCTAACTGCTCTGTTGAAGAACTGTCTGTTCAGTATTAATGCCATTCTGTTTCTGTCCTGACTAACCCTAACCCAAACCCTAACTGCTCTGTTGAAGAACTGTCTGTTCAGCATTAATGCCATTCTGTTTCTGTCCTGACTAACCCTAACCCAAACCCTAACTGCTCTGTTGAAGAACTGTCTGTTCAGCATTAATGCCATTCTGTTTCTGTCCTGACTAACCCTAACCCAAACCCTAACTGCTCTGTTGAAGAACTGTCTGTTCAGCATTAATGCCATTCTGTTTCTGTCCTGACTAACCCTAACCCAAACCCTAACTGCTCTGTTGAAGAACTGTCTGTTCAGCATTAATGCCATTCTGTTTCTGTCCTGACTAACCCTATCCTAAACCCTAACTGCTCTGTTGAAGAACTGTCTGTTCAGTATTAATGCCATTCTGTTTCTGTCCTGACTAACCCTAACCCAAACCCTAACTGCTCTGTTGAAGAACTGTCTGTTCAGCATTAATGCCATTCTGTTTCTGTCCTGACTAACCCTAACCCAAACCCTAACTGCTCTGTTGAAGAACTGTCTGTTCAGCATTAATGCCATTCTGTTTCTGTCCTGACTAACCCTAACCCAAACCCTAACTGCTCTGTTGAAGAACTGTCTGTTCAGCATTAATGCCATTCTGTTTCTGTCCTGACTAACCCTAACCCAAACCCTAACTGCTCTGTTGAAGAACTGTCTGTTCAGCATTAATGCCATTCTGTTTCTGTCCTGACTAACCCTAACCCAAACCCTAACTGCTCTGTTGAAGAACTGTCTGTTCAGCATTAATGCCATTCTGTTTCTGTCCTGACTAACCCTAACCCAAACCCTAACTGCTCTGTTGAAGAACTGTCTGTTCAGCATTAATGCCATTCTGTTTCTGTCCTGACTAACCCTAACCCAAACCCTAACTGCTCTGTTGAAGAACTGTCTGTTCAGCATTAATGCCATTCTGTTTCTGTCCTGACTAACCCTAACCCAAACCCTAACTGCTCTGTTGAAGAACTGTCTGTTCAGCATTAATGCCATTCTGTTTCTGTCCTGACTAACCCTAACCCAAACCCTAACTGCTCTGTTAAAGAACTGTCTGTTCAGCATTAATGCCATTCTGTTTCTGTCCTGACTAACCCTAACCCAAACCCTAACTGCTCTGTTGAAGAACTGTCTGTTCAGCATTAATGCCATTCTGTTTCTGTCCTGACTAACCCTAACCCAAACCCTAACTGCTCTGTTGAAGAACTGTCTGTTCAGCATTAATGCCATTCTGTTTCTGTCCTGACTAACCCTAACCCAAACCCTAACTGCTCTGTTGAAGAACTGTCTGTTCAGCATTAATGCCATTCTGTTTCTGTCCTGACTAACCCTAACCCAAACCCAAACCGCTCTGTTGAAGAACTGTCTGTTCAGCATTAATGCCATTCTGTTTCTGTCCTGACTAACCCTAACCCAAACCGC